>NC_066847.1:1408793-1708793 GCF_001640805.2 Lates calcarifer
GAACATCCTCACTTAACCTCAGTTATGACAGCACAGCAAGAATGAATCAAAGGGAACAAAGACAGACTCACAGAAGGGGAGAAGAGAGAGAGAAATTAAGAGCAACGTAGAGTCTGGCAGTGTCCTACTTGTAGCAGATCTCTGGCTGCTGCCGTATTTAAATATTTCAGCTAGCTTACCTAATTAATAGATCTAATGCTACTATTCCTGTGATCATTCATTCCCTTTCGCTAGTTGCCTCTGTCCAACGTCATCATCTCGCTAATTCTTACACTCTGAATATTACATGAGGCAGTTTGAGCAGAGGCTGTGGTGGGAAATTAAAGCTGAAGTCTGAAGCTTGGCCAGTCTGCAAGTTAGGAGATGTGGCTGAATTTGTGTGGAGGGTTTCCCTGAATCATTCAGGAGCCCTGCTCACATCATACAGTCTGCATCCATGTGGCCACAAGGGTCCATGTAGACCCCTATGTGGATGTCTGAGTGCATCCCAAATTGTATGCAGGGCAGGTGTGCCGAAGGTGCACACTCAAGATAATAAAGATTCGGCCTTAACAACATTTATACGATTCTTCTTTAAAAAAATAAAAAAATACTAAGACGACCAAAAGGTGTTGAACTCCTGGTGAGAAAACAAGCAGATGGTTGGAGGAGATACCGTCAAAAACACTTGATTTTTGTAGCCATTGGAAAACAACATTATGGTGCTTTACCACCACTGCCTGGAACGGAGAGTGGACTTGTGCATGCATGGAAGAACAGACCGACGCCAATCGACACAGACCCTCAGTTGTAGTATAACTGGAACCACATGCAGAAATCATGTCCACGCCTTAAGGCTGTACATTTATAACTAAATGATAACCTGCTCTCGTCTCTCGCTCTCTACACTGAGGTAATGTCAGTTCAGCCTTGAATTTCACCCCACCTCCAGCAAAATTAGACTTGGGACCCAGACGTCCCTGAGGTGCATAAAAATGATATGAACGATTTCAAAAACCTTTAAAATGTTAAAATTCTGCTGAGAATCACTTTGTGGAAATGAACTGTGAACAGCTCGACTCCTTCAGAAACTTACACACAGTAATAATAAAGATTAAACCAACCAAATCTGTTTTTATTTGTAGAAATGATAATCTATGAATGACAGAAACACTAAAGAAATACAGTACATCTTCCTCCTGTTGCTGAGGGGAATCAACACCTTTTATATTTTTTACAATCAAACTTATTTGTCAGTTCTCAATAAATTAAATATAAAATGTGTGTTGTTATGACGTGCTGGTTCAAAGTAAATCTGTAAATTATAATTAATATGCATTAAACATTATGTGCATGGTCAGATAAAAGGTCAGAGCTGACAGAAATGTGTCTTCACTGACAAGACGCTGACATTAAACAGGAGAAAACAAAAACTGGATGTTTGTATTTAAATATACTTCATTCTCAAATATTTTTTCTTTTAACTATTTTCCTTATGATTTTTACAATAACAGAATCTAAAGATGAAATCACCTTTGTGCTTGTAGTTTGCCCACTGCTTCTCTACATTTTAATCTAAAATAACTGACTCAGAAGACAAACCAACCTTTTAATATCCATATTATCACTGACAGAATCAGTCGTCCTGCTGTTCAAGGATTTTTTTAAATATGTGTAACTTTTGAGAAATGATTTAATCAGTTTTACCCTCTGTCTAGATTCTCTATTTTATCATAGTGCTCATTAAATCTCAGACTGAGACGTTTTTACATCAGATTTCTTTGGATTGATTTCAAATCAAGGCAACAACACAGAGATGTGATGTGATCTGTCTGTAAAGCATCATTAAGTGAGAGTTTACAAAGGAGAAACAGCTGTTTCAACATACATACAGAATATATTCATATATATGCAAAATGGAACAGCTGGTGGCAGATGATGAATCAAGGTGAATCTTTGAATCTTACCTGGTCTAAATGAAAAGAGTCTTTCTTTGATGATAACTCCACATTTTCACAAATACTCGAACAAATTAAATCCACAGCAAATTCAGTTTTTATGGAGATGATCACATGATGACAAAGAAGGAGGAGAGAGGTTTTCCGTTTCCTTATTCTCAGTAAAAAGTCAAATATCAGTTGATAAAGAGAGAAGCAGGAGGCAGCAGCTCCTGAAGCCTCAGCTCTCTGCTCTCTGGGATTCGCGGTGCGGGTTTAAAATAGTGTGGTGGAGTGTATGGGAGGTGATTAATGTCACAGTGAAGAAGACGTACAGGAGAAGGGTTAGTTTGTCTCTCAGAGTCTGATGTTTTTACCCTGGTATTCTTGTGTCCCTTCTGCTTTAGGCTTTCACACAAACAGGAAACCTGTTCACAGAAACATCCATTACAGGAAATATAAAAGCTTCCAAAGCCTACGGTACTGTTTTTAAATAGCAAAACCTTTTTGGAGCTGTATTCCACATAGAAGGCAGATTTTAAGGTGGTATGAAGGAGATTGGTGCCACATGAAAAGAGGCAACAGAGACTGAAGAAAAGCCTTCATGCATGAGATGTTATTTTATATTTTTCTTAATGTAATCAAATCTCAATAAAAGAAGACCAAAAACAACAATATGTTATGTTTTATCTCTGAATATTCTCTGACTTATCTTCTCTGTTTGTAGCTCTGAGCTCTGAGCGTTCATACTGCCTCAATCTCAAAAAACACCTCTCAAATATATTTTTTCATTTAAAAAAAAAGGCTCAGCAACTTCCTAAAACATCTGCTCATAATGCATTTGTTTGGGACTATTTTCAGCGGCGGATTAATCCACATATGGATTGTAGAACATTTTTTTAAAAAAAGGGAAACACCCCTGTTTAAAATTAAACCTGGTTATGATCTGACAGTTTGTATGAGAGTAACTCTTGTTTCCTCGTGGCATTAACCACCCTCCATACAGGACCTGCAGCGACGGCTCCATTCAGATTGAGATGCTGCTACTAGGCAACAAACTGGTTTTCTTAATCAAACTTTATGGAAATTAAAAAAGATGCTCTACTTTTACAGGACACATCCCTGCTCCCACAGCGCCACCATGTGTCCAGACACCAGCACAATGAAACACTGATGGATGTTTCACATAAACTCAGGTCAAAGAATTTCATTTATCCAGTGTCTTTTTTTCCTCCTGAGAGGATGAGACATGAAGAGATGTTTGGATCTTGATCAAACCCAAGCAGCATCAACCCGACACACAAACACACCTGCTGCTGCTTTATCCCAGTTACATAGCGTCATCTTTAAACTAACACAGTGCAGGGAACAGTGACAGATGGAGGAACTTCTCACAGCTGAAGACTCTGACAACAAAATGATAGAGTGAAAAGTCATTTTTAGCTCTTTATTTGAATTTGGCAAATACAATACAAATACAAAGAAGTTCTATGTTTGTTTAACACTTCCTGAGAGAGCATCCCTGCACACGATTTGCAATACTTGCAACTGGATGACAGTAAAGTGAATACAAATCAGTCTAAAACTGATGCTATCATTCTGATGCTTTAACATAACTAAAACATACACATATATAGAAGTACTGTCTTTTTAAATTATCTGCATATGTGTTTTTAGTCCGAGTCACATACAGTATATTTTACTATTCCACCACTAAACCAGATAAATATGTACTTTTAGTTTTGATATTTTAAGTGAAATTTACTTATGATACTAAATATATTTTTAAAGAATGATTTGAACCTGTAATAGAGTATTTTTACTTTGTTCCACTGGTAGTTTTATTTGAGTAAACCTCTGTGTACCTGTTCCCATAACACTGCTAAGTTGGCAGTTGCACCACAAGGGGGCGGTAATGCAACGTTAACGGGGCTCGGACCAGCCAATGACAACACGAAGAAGGATGACGTCATCGGTCGTTTGGCCCAATCAGAGAAGTAGTAATCCCCGCCCCACTGAGAAACCGCCATCATGAAATCAAAAACAAGGAGCTGACAGATGAGACGCGGTTCTCCGGTTCATAACAAGGTAAGCGTTTGTTTTTCTGTCGGATAACAGCAGGTGCTAACACTCCGGATAGTTCGTGACATTTAAGCGGAGTTTGTTGCTTCGCTTCATCCGGTTATAAACGGTCTATAACGCTGTTTCTCTCGTAATTACCGCACAGCTATGAGTGAACGTCACTAACGTTATTACAGCTAACGTCAGTGCTAGCAGGCAGAGGCTAGCTACACACAGCTCTCTGCTGGCAAACACTGACGCCTGGTTTGCTTTTTAAACTCATAAGTACACTGTTAACAACGGCTTACTAACCAGGAGGCACCGGAACAGCACAGAAGCGACTGTGAAAGTGGTAGTTTATAACCTTGTCTGGTAGCGGGCTAACTTGACGCGCAGTAGCTAACGTGTTTGAAATGCGTGATGCAAAGTTGCAGCGCGCCAATCGGCACGGACATTTATTGTGCAAGGAGTAGAGACACAAAACAGCATCAACCTGCCCCGTACGGAAGACAACGGGAGGAGAAGTGGTCAGCCGAATATCTCCTAAGAAACTTATAAAGGCCTGGGGCTAATTTTTCATTCCCAGGTATAAGTATGGCTGAAGGTAAACAAAAATGTAGATAGTCCCAAGGGGAATCGCGGTACAGTCAGTCCCCCGTTTAAAGGGCCAGACGCCGTTGGTGATTCCTTTGTTTTTAACGACCAAAGCACCTGGCTGGTTAAACAGAAGATAACAATACTTCAAGTTAAGACTGAACGAGTTAATAGACCCCAAACTTCAGTTCGGCTTACTTTAATATACCAAACTACATTTATTAAAGTGAGAGTTAATCTATGATAGTAGAGCAAGTGGCTTTTTAGTGACACAAAGTCGTTGGTAAGGATCATATGTGAACCAGATATTTACCGTCTAAAGTCCCGTGTGCACGGTAGCCCAACTCAGGGAGTAGTCCTGCATCAAATAAGGATTTTTTTAAGTGATGGTGTTTTAGTTTTTATTGACACTGTCGAATAGATGTGAAAATTTCAAAATAATCTTACTCAGATGGATTTACAAGCTTCTCTGAACGTTCAACTGCATTTAATGACTAATGAAGACGTGAGATGCTGCTAATAGCTGGGATGCTTATAATGACATTTACCAGTCTATCAATTTTTAGTGAGTTAATTGACTGATTTTGAATGGAGTTTTGAACTGATTTTCACAAACTTGTGATGCACCTGTGGCACAGATCTCCTACAGTTACTTGACATATTAATACATATTGTTGCATGGAAAAGGATATAAACTTTAATTCAGTCTGAATATGTTAGTAAGACAACGGGGAAACAAAGAGGAGAGAAGTTGTGTCTTATTTCTGTGGATGTTAATGTTCTTAATTCGTAAACCTGTTCATCTCTCTCCCGTCAGGTCGTATCGATACTCCGACAGACTGAGGCAGTGCAGATATGAGTGACGTGGCGGAGGAAGCGATGGACAGCTCTGCGGTGTCAGAGGAGGAAGTGGAGGACCAGCAGGAGACGTCGCAGGGAGACCAGTCGAGTCCGAACAAAAGCCGCACCAGAATACCTGGTAAAGGGAAACAGAGGGTTTACTCTCTCTGCTCAGTCTGATGAAGTTATCCTGTGGTTGTTAAACCTCCACACACACAGAAACACACCCAGAGTTTGACAGGGATAATTCATCAACATGTGTTTACAAGATTTAAACTGTTTACATCAGAGATTCCTGCAGGAAAAAGGTTTTTATTGTTTGTCTGTTAAGCTGTTGACTGAAAAAGAGGCGTAATGTTGATTCATTTTTCATTCTCACTCTGTCGATGCAGTTGTGGGTGAAATCATTGAGGGCAAACGGGCGAAGAAGACGGTCGAGAGGCTCGATTTCCAGGCGCCCAAGCAAATGGAGAAACTCAAGATTGGAGATGGTGAATGTCATTAATGTTTATATTTTTAAGCACAAGAGTCCTGGATGTGAATATTCATCATTTGAAGATGCTGCTGATCTTTTCAGGCAGCGGAGATAAACTCGGAGACATTCCACGCACCAGCTTCCAGATCAGCAAGATGAAGCCAGCTGATCTGAAACCTCTGCACGCCATCCTGTTCGACAGACCGGGAAAGGTACGAACATCTGCAGCCCTCCGTGAAGTCTGGATGACTCTGAGCGTATATTTTAAAGTGAAACAGAGACATGAGTTCAGTCTGTTATTACAGCATTACTTGACACCTCTGCTGTGAACAAAGGTACAGAAATAACAAACTCTCTCTCTCGTTCTTTTAACAGATGGCCACGATAAAGAAGAACCTGCGTCTGTTTAACGGCTTTCCCTTCGACGCCGACAGTGAACAGTACACCAAGAAACGAGAAAAGCTTCTCAAGTGAGTTTCAGGGCAGCGACGCTGCGACGTACGTTCTTTACAGGGACACTGTCAGAAGTTTGGAAGGATTACGAATGACCTCTGTTAGTATAGATTAAAATACATATTATAGACTGTGGTGCTTAAATAAAGTTTGGCTCTTCTGTGTTTTTGATGCAGGAATTCAAATTTCACCAACTCTAAACTGAAAGTCGTCTGCAGTGTTTTGGATCTGGAGAAGAAAGGAACCCACTCAGACCTGGTCGACAGGATCCTAAGTTTCCTCATCGCACCAAAAAACAGTGGGAAGGTGAGCTGTGAGGCTTAAGCACGATTAACCTTCAACATTTAAGTTTTAAATGAGTTAAATTTTATCTCTGAGTTTCAGATGTTGAGGTTTTTCTCCTTCAGGAAGCAGTTCCTCATCAGTTTTTCTTTAGAAACTGAAACCTGTGTTTGTCTTTCTGCAGCGAGTGCCCGTGAAGAAGAAGAGGAAATCGAAGAAGAAACTGTCGGGTGACGACTCGAAGGTAAAGACCAAGAAAAAGAGCAAATCCAAACCCAGGAGCTCGTCGTCAAGTCCCAAAAAGTCGAAAACGGGAAGCAAGTCCAAAGCCATCGTCATGGACTCGAGCAGTGACGAGGACGATGACGAGGAAGACGAAAAGGCGGGAGCTTCGGCCGAGGCCGAGGGATCAGACGCCGAGGAGAAACCGTCAGAGAAAGAGGAGGACCAGTCTGACAAGTCAGACGAGTCTGCAGATGAAGAGGAGGAGGAGGAGGAGGAAGATGACGATGAAGGTGATGAAGATGATGAAGATGATGAGGTGAGACTGTTACACAGAAAACTGGAAACTAGGTTTTCTTGTGAATCGATCAGGCATTAATGGTTTTAGTTTATAATTGATTGATAAGTCAATTTTCAAACAAAAACATCAAACATTCCTTTGTTTGCTTGTTTATTTGTTTTTGTTTGTTTATGTGACGGTAAACTGTTACAAAACAGGAAGTTTGAAGGTGTAACTTCGGGCTGACGAACATTTTCTAGACCAAATGATTAATTAATAAAATAATGACAAAACAACTGTTTTCATTTAAAATCCTTGTTTTGTTAAAGAAAATACTCCAATTAGACTCATTTGTAGTCGTCAAACTTTGAGTTTTCATTTCACTTTTTAATCTACAAACCTTTTGTTTCAGTCTCCGAAGTCAAAGTCGGGGAGAGGGAAGTCTGCGTCCAAGAAGTCTGCACCGGTGAAAAGACAACGGACACCAGCGAAGAAGACGGGTCCTCCGAAAAAGAGAGCGAAGAAGGAAGTTTCAGATGAGTCCGAGTCTGACGTCGACAGTGAAGCTGAAGAGAAGGTAAAACTGGAGTCAGTAGAAACAACAATTTAGAATAGAAACTATTTTTTAATGTGTAACCAGTTATTGATTAAAACCTCCGATATCTGATGATTAATGTGCTTGAAATTCACTTTTCCAACTGGTTTGCTCTGCTGTGTTTTGGTATCTACGACTGAGTTTTATCACAAAGATCATTTCAGTGTTTGGTGAGGTTTGTTTATCAGATGTGTTGTTGTTGTTTACTGGTGTTTTTTCTGTTGTTTTTCAGCCCAAAAAGAAGAAATCGGCACCGGCCAAACCAGCTGCCAAAACAAAGAAGGCCGACAGCAGCAGCAACAGCAAAAACAACACAAACACAGGTAATCAGCTGCACAGTTTGATGTTCCTCTAATAAATAACTGTGTAGTCTTTCAGTCAGAGTCTTTAAATCAGCTCCCAGAGAGAACTCATAGTGTTTCACATGTAGGTTCAGATTCCTTCAGTGTTTAGGAAAAGTGTTAGAAAAGTGACGGCGACTTCAAACGGTGAGAGAGTAGTCGACTGAAGATATTTTAATATCTGTCGACATCTGGCGCTGACAGAAAACAGTTGTAATCTTATCCAAAAAATGTTGTTGTGAAAGTTAAAGTGTTGTGACGTAATGGTTCGAACTTTAAAGAGGCGTGAATGATTCATGGTAAAATGTCATTTTGTTTTTGTTTTTTTCTTTTAAATTATTTTTTCACTAACATTCTCTGAATTCTTCCTCTCATTTTCTCCTCCTCTTCCTGCAGCAGATGACAGTTCAGACGACGACGAGCCGCTCATCAAGATGATCAAGAAAGCTCCAACCGAGGAGCAGCTGAAGGAGACGGTGCAGAGTCTCCTGAAGGAGGCGAACCTGGAGGAGATGACCATGAAACAGATCTGCCAGAGGGTGAGAAGCCTCGTCCTGTTCACACCTACGAGCCACAAACCACCGTTTAATTCATTTTCTCTTCTCTCTCCTGTTTGTTTCAGGTGTTTGACACGTTCCCAGACCACGACCTGACCGGCAAGAAGGACTTCATCAAACAGACAGTCAAATCTGTGAGTATCTCAGTACACACACCAGCTGTCTTTACTTCAGGTATTCTGATTTGATCCTCTGACTGTTCATACTTCAAAATGCATCAGGATCAGGTCAAATACTGGAAGGGTTTGTGTTCATGAAGATGTACAGTTCCAGGTGTGTGGTATTTACTTTAATACTTCTACCTTCCTGTTCTGGTTTATGTTGAAGCACAAAAAGACATTTTCCTAAGGTTAGTGTTTTAACAATTTGTGTTCTAAAATTCTGCCGAGTGTTGAAATGATTAGTCTTTAAATCAGCAGTTGTTTTTAATCAGTTAATCGTTGACGTCGTTCATGGAGCAAAAAATAACAAAAAGTGAAAGAATCATGGGATTCAGATATGAAAACATAGACTGGGCTGATACTGAGAAACATGTAGTTTCTGCTTTTGTCCAGCAGAGGTCGTCACTCAGCAGACGTTCATCAGTTTAGCAGCAGTTGTGGAGCAAAAATTACAAAGATTTGACTGTTGTTTGGAAAAAACATCAACAGAAACGTCTGGAGTCGTCTTTGGCTCTGAGAAACTGTGAAGTGTTTTTCTTTTTTAATGTCTTATAGAATAAATAACTTACTCTATAAAAATAACATCTAAAGAAAATAATATTTAGTTGCTGCCTCCCCCTCAGGAGGCCTCTTCAGTGCAGTGGTTAAAAACAGAAAGTCATCTGGCAGCAGCTGATATGATCATGTCAAAACTCAGACTCGAGTTAAAGAAAATGCAGTTTCTGGTTTTCTCCAGCAGGGGTCGTCAGAAATCATAGGTCACATCCTGCCCTTTTAATAATAATAAGGAAGTGACTGTAGGAAGGAAATATCAACAAAGACTGAAGCTAAAAAGCTGACATAACAGAGATTTGAAAGAGGTCTGAAAATCCTCCTGACAGCTGTAGAGATGCTGACAGAGAGAGCTGGACACTGTATTTAACCTCTGAGATGTAATATAAAGATGATGCCTCTGATAGAGAAACATAAAATTCAAGGAAACTACAGCGTCCACTCTGGACACACCTGGAGTCTGACCAGTAAAAAAAAACAGGTCACTGTAAAGTAGTTTCACTGTGAGTCTCGTCACTTTCAGGATGAGTTTTATAAACAGGCATCTACGCACACAGTGTTTAAACAGTTAGTTTATCAGTCGATTAGTTGATAAGTAAAAGTCAGAGTTTGTGGTTTTAAACTGAACCTTTTTCTGTCTGTGGGGAACCTGCAGTTTAACACTTCATAATTTAGATGAATAAAAAGCAGCGCTTTGCACAGACACCAACAGTAAAACTTTGAGTTGACTATTTTATTCCTGTGAAGCAGAACAACTGTGCTGATGCACAGACACCTCTGGGCGGGGTGACAAATGTCAGCAGCTTTTTTTCCCACATACAAAGCAGAGACCTCAAATGATACGAGTTACTGCAAACATACTGTTAACAGTATTCCTCAGATGAAGAACGCACGTTAATTCTGTCGGTTTACGGGGAATTTAAAGACTCTAACACCAAAATGTAAAACTGTGACGGTCACACAAAGTCAGGGAGACTCGTCATATGTTCTCTGGATTCTTAATCTGTAATCTGAGATGTAAATGTGACGATTATTATGATACTTGGATTATAGTCGACACAGTCAGGATGAAATATTGTTTCTATAAAGTGATTCTTCTCCTGAACAACCTCTGAACACTGAGAGATCTCTTCAGTGTTTACAGATACAAACCTCAGAGTCAGTATTTAACCTGCCTCCTTCCCTCTAATCTGAGCAGGTTTCAGTGGCTTCATTGTGTTTTTTATCAGCTCATGACTGATCCGGTCCTGTCGCTCTCTGTAAAACCTGGCATGTATTATTCTAGCAGCTGAGAGGATGTAGTTTAAACAGCTGAACCTACAGGTCAGCTGCACTGTGTTTCCACAGTAACCATGTGACAGAGCTCAGCTGGTTTTTCATAATCAGCAGCGTATGACCCGCATGAGAACACATGTTGTCCTCGGGTCAGCGTCAGCTTTTCCTCCATTTATTTTTTTATTTTTTTTACCCCAGTAATGACCAGTTGTTTAAACCAGAAGCTTGTTTCCTGTTTTCTGTTGCTGTTTCTTTTCCAGTCCACTTTACAAAGTCTCTAAAGTAATCTGTAATTCATGTTAATCAGATTACACACATAAGCGTTCATATCCAACCTCCACACCAAAATAAAGTTCCCTCCATCCAGACAGATGCTAAATACTTTTTTAACGTATAGGAGTAAGTTTTTCATAGGTGCGGTCTCTTTGACATATGTCGTATCGTTTCCTGTTCTAAAACGGTGACACCCATAACACATACCACATCCCCGCAGAGACCACTGAAAGTACCGCCTGTTACTAATAATACATGATAATTAAAACTCCTCACATTTATCAGTATTACACATGTAAAGCACAAAGGTATTCTAGCTGTGTATTTTTTAACATGACACATTACTCCTGTTTTACCAACTGTTTATGTCCAGTCGTGATCTGTAAATGTTAAACTGGTTTAATTAGCGCAAGATGAATAATAACCTTTAGATTGAAACATCCCCCACATAGCAACAGCACTCCCCAATGTCAGGGGCCTCCCCCAGCACCTGGCCTGGATGCCAAACTCCCCAGATCCCAGGTCAACACTCTTTGTTGTATTCATCCAGACATTTCTGAGCAGGTCTGGTGGCGTAGTGGGTTTTTCCTGCTGGGGGAGGCCCCTGCCATTGGGGAGTGTTGTTACCATGGTCTCTGACAATGTTTAGGTGGATTTTATTTTTACTTGATGTTTGAAATGTTCTCTTGCAGCTCATCACATGAAGATCTGAAGAACAAAGTCGACGTCACTGCAAAAGAGGGAAAAACTTCAGCTGAAGTGACTGAAAAGCTCCTTTTTCATTAGTTTCATATCATGGTTTGTTTTCATACGAAGCTGTTTTATACACAATTGTTTTTTGTTGTTTTTTTAATGTTATTATTAATGTGTGACTTGTGTATAGGTTTCCAGATTAACTCCACATTCATTGTCAGAAAACTTTTGTAACGCTCTCTGGTCGAGTCCAAAGCAAAGAACCAATCAATTTAAAAAAACAAATGGACAAAAAAACATTTCATCTACTTTAACGTGTAGATTTTATCTGTGTGAAGTCGACTTCATGACATGTTTTGGCAACAGAAGGAAGGAAATGAGTGTAAAAATGCAGGTAAATAAACTGCAGCCAAACAACAAACAGATGTTTTGCAGGTCAAAATAAAAAGCAGTGGTTTGGACGTCAGATGAATGAACTTGTTTTTTGTTTATTTAAAACTCAAGTTTTCTAAATCTGATCTTTGCTTTTGACTCACAGGACTCTTTATTTCTGGATTAAACGTCTGTACATATGTTTCTAATTAGGTGAAGCTATTTTTTGATTAATCCACATTTTAACTCGTTTTGTCAGCTCTGAAAACTTCTCTGGATTTTTTGTTTCGTTCGTTTCTTTTGGTTGTTTTTTGTTCTGTCAGACATTAATTTACAGTTTCAAATATTCAAATTAACTGTGCTGAGTAATTTACTTACTGATTAAAATTGTACTGTTTTTGAACAAAACTCTCTTTATGTCTTTGAAAGTGTTGTTTTCGGTGTGGTCGGGGAAATCTGGGGAAAACGATCTCTCAGAGTCCCTCTGGAAATATTAAATAACTTCCCATGATTTTTATCATTTCACTTTCTTAATAGGTGCAGCTTTGAATCGGTTCATCTGCTGCCTTTGTGGTTTTTCTCAGGTTGTCAGGTTTTCAGTTCAGTTGCTGAAGGATATTTGAAGATGTGAAAATGAAACTGTACGTGGCACTTCAGTATTATTTCACTGTGGACTGTATGGATGTGTTCAAAGCATGATTGAATTGTTTCTATCAGTATTTCTACCCATAATAATCGTGGTCTGATCCGTGCAGTTTACAGATTTCTGTGTTTTCTCCAAACTCTGGTTGTTGCTGTAAAGAGAGAGACTGGGACAGAGGAGCCAGAAGTGAAAGTACTTCCTTTATTGACCACCTCTGACTCCAAACCAAAGTAAAGCCAACAAGAATCAGGAGGTGAGGCTCTTTCTAAAGTGTGTTTGACTTCAAACTTTCAGTTAGGTCGCCGTGATAAACAAAGGGAAATGCAAACCAACAGGACAGACAGGATGAACCTAGACCTGAGGCAGATATCCGTCTCAGAGCAGCACACTATCTACAGCGGCTTATACTTGTTTTTCATGTTTTCTTGAACATTTATCGCTCGTTAATTTGAAATATCTACTTTTATCTCAGCTTTATGTTATAGAAAATGCGTGAAGAGCTCAGATACCAGTCTTTATTTTGTCTGTTTAACGAAAACTGTCCCTAACGAAGGTTAAACCGAAGCAGGCAGAAAGATAACAGCATTGCTGTGTCTGCAAATACAGATTAGCGTTGGCTGAGATAGTGCAGGCTGTGCAGGCTGCATCCTGTGGCGCAGTTTGGCTTCCTGGTGTAGGATGGATCATTTACAGCACCGGGTAAGTACACAGTTAATATTCTGCTAAAGATTAAAAAGAGGCGAGAATTGAACATGAATCCAAAGTTACTGCGCTGCTTTTAGTTCAAAGACAACAAAACTCCTTCATGCGTTAAAACAGAACCTGTCATAAAGGTTAGTGCATTAATGATTTACAGTGTTACCTGATCTCACAGTACAACACTTTGTTCTCCATGGTTTGTCTTGTTTACTTCTAGTCTTTATGTAGTCAGTAGCTCCACCCTCTAACTCCTACCCTGCTGCTCCCGAATCGAAAGTAAATTTAACCATCCCCTCTTGAAATGCGTTTGTGTTTTGTGTTGACGTCGACTGGTTTTGCAACGATGATTCACATTAACCAAACTCTGCAGATCCTCTGTTTACACGTGAGACGGTCTGTAGAAACTCACCGCGCTTCAGTTTGATCCGACGCTCGAGACGAACTAAACCGAGGAAGCGATCGAACATTTGGAACGAAATTAAACTCAAATTATTTCTCCTGATTTTCTTCCACAGTCGTCAGACTGTTTCTGTCTTCGGAGGTGAAGGTAGAGAAGAAGGTAAGAACCAACTAAATGTCTGATTATTACTGGATTTTACAGAATTATTGATGCATTATTTTTGCACAGCTGCTTCTCTAACGCTGTTTACTTTTGTTGTGAAATTGATTTTAACTTGTTGTAAAATGCTTTAGATGACTAATGACTAATGTTGCAAGTGCACATAGTTAAGACAGATGTTTTTGTTTTGTTTGTTCCAGAGGAGTGGTGCAGCTGCAGAGTTGCGGTCATGGTATGTGGTGCTATCTAGTTGCCTTCAGTCATGCAACACCATTGTTTTTTTTCAGGGGGCGTTGTTACAACAGTATTTTCACTTTGCTTAAAAAAATATGATGTGATATTTTCCCATTAGAAAAAGATTCATACGGAAAAATTCCTACAGACCAAAGCAGAAGAATCAGTTTCAAACAACAATGAAGGATCTCCTCAATGTTCAGAGTTTTTGATGCATTTGCATCACAGATTTAAAAATGAATTAAAGTTTGACAGTAAAAGAACTGTGTCGTTTTTAGTCCCAATGCAAAGACAAATTATCTATCATTTATAAAGTTTGTTGAAACTAAATTTGTGCTCTGATGTTAAATATACTACAGCATCAGTTAGAAAGAAAAAGTGAAAGCCTTCAGTTAGTAATAATAAAACTAAGCTGTCCTTCACCTTTATCTTTACTGTATCATGAATCATATCATAAAAACTCAAACCATTTGAATAATGCAAAACATGGCCTCCTGATAGATATTTCTGTCTGTATTTTCTGTTCTGCTACTGATACAGTGTTGGTACTCTTCAAACACACCTGCACCTCTCACCTCACAACACAAAACCTCAGGCCTGAATACAGCTGTGCTTTGAGCTGGATGCTAAAAGCAGAACACTAACAGACAAAGCATCTCCATGTAAGGAGAAAATATTTGCAATATTTAACATCACTGCATGATTTAATTTGTATTTCTCCTTCCTGTTTACTCTTCCTATTTTTTTTAGTTCTGTTCTCAAACAAGAAGCTAATTTAAACAGAAGTAAGTGCAAAGTGTCTGTTTCAGTGCTCACTCTTATGATATATAGCCGTACTGAAACAGCTCTGGAAACAGGCCGACTGTTCAACTTACTGCTGCTGAGCATGAAAGTGTTTCAGGTTTTTGTTTATTTGTTTACACAACTAATATTTCATGACTAAACTAAATGCATGTGTATGTGCAGGGAAGGAAAGAAGTCAAGACAAAGGAGACAGACGAGAGGAAACAAACTGAGAATTTAAACATCCAGCAACAACGGAGCAACATTATAAAACCATCTGAGTCGAATTTCCCCCGGATGAATGTAAGACCAACCTCGAGAACATCCCCAACCCTTCAACGTTGAGGCTTCACGAACACAAACAAGGTAAGAGGCTTTGTTTAAAAACATAAATCATCAATTAGGGTGGAGAACTGAGGGCGCTATAACACAGCTGGGAGTCTTGAGACCTGAGTTATTTATCCTTGAAATAGATTAGTTTGTGATATCGGTCGTCTGATACTCTTTGACAATCCATAAAGCAGTTTGTTTGATCTCTTAAGTCCACATGATAAATGGATTGGCCACCAGTAGCTACAGTCATCAGGACTTCATACAGACTATATGAAATGAGTTCTTTTGTACTGTACAATGTCATTGATCTACATTGTAGATTCACCGAAGACTGAAGATGGATAAAAATGGTGTGGAGAGAGGACCAGCGTTTTCAACAGCCAGTTCTGTTTCTGTCAGGACTGACCGCTCAAGAGAATATCCTCCAGACTTGAGCATTGAATCCACACCTTCAGAAGGAAGGTAAAATAATCAGTCTTTTCAGGTCATATTTTCAAGATTATGCACCCATTTCAAACTTAAGCCATTCTTTAAACTTAAATTTCTTTTTAAACTTGATACATTTAAAAAGTTCTAAAAGGACTTGACAGGAAATGGAATCAGCACCTAGGCTGTGTGTTTTGTTGTACTTTACAATGTCACTGATCTACATTTAAGACTTACTGAAGACCTGGAATTGGGTAAACGTGGACCAGAGGGAGGAACAGCATTTTCTAACGCCAGTTTTGGTTCTGCTAAAACTGATCGATCAAGAGAATATCCTCCAGACTTATCCACTGAAACCAGACCCTCAGAAGGAAGGTAAGATATCAGTATTGTCAGATTATATTCTCAAGATTAGGTAGTATGGAGGTTGGAAGACTTGGTTCTTCAGCACCCTTAAATCTTAACTGAATGTGGCAGCCATTTAAAACCTAAGATGTTCATTAAACTTAAATTTCTGTTTAAACTTAATTTGAAAACTAAATTCTCACAGGACTAAATTTGAGTAGCAACAGCAGCTGTCATCAGCACTTACTACAGGCTGTGTGTTCTATTGCACTTTACAATGTCACTGACCTTCATTGTAGACTCATTAAAGATGTGGAGATCGGTAAACGTGGACCAGAGGGAGGAACAGCATTTTCTACTGCCAGTGTTGGTTCTGCTAAAACTGATCGATCAAGAGAATATCCTCCAGACTTAAAAACTGAAACCAGACCCTCAGAAGGAAGGTAAAATATCCGTATTGTCAGATTATATTCTCAAGATTACATAGTATGGAGGTCAGAAGACTTGGTTCTTCAGCACCCTTAAATCCTAAAACAGCTTTCATATCAGGAACAGTTGCTTTGTACTGTCCCTGAGTAGATTCAGAAGACACTGTGGAAAACAAGAAAAGTGCTGTTTTGTTTGTAAGGCAAGAAACAATTGGCAAGTGTCCACTACACTTAAAAAACATGCAGTCTTGGTGATCTTGTGCCGTAATGTTGTAACTGATACAATCTGTTTTAAGATACAAATGTTCCAGTTGTGTCTTCAGTCTCCAAAACCCTCCTGGACAAAAAACCAACTGTGTATGTTTTCCATAAACTGTAATACTGTATATTTACCATCACTATTTCTTACTTTTTCCAGTGACCAGACATCGTCAAACTTTCAGCAGGATTCAGCCACCCAGAAGGTGGGCATTGCATCATTGCAGTAACAATGTAACTCAGTTATAATGAGGACCTGCTTAAGGAATAGGATATTGATAGAAAAAATGGTTAATCATTGAGTCATTAATTTCATGGTCTCTTTCAGTTATTTGAATCCAAAGTCACTGACCTTGTAAAGCAAGCTCTGATGGTACATGAGAAGGTCCTGTCTACACCACAACAAGGACTCTCCGATGAAGATGTACATAAAACAAGGAATGAAGCAAACGAAGCAGCTCTGAAGATTGCCCTCTATGTCTTGAGGACCATGAATGAAGAAGAACGTGCTCGTACACTTGAGCAAAGTAAGACTGTGTTTTGTCTTACTAGTTTGTATTTGTCAGAAGAGTTCGCTGTAGCTACCCACTGATATTCAACAAATGTTACAGATTACGTTTGTTTGTAATATTGAATGAATTGCCATGAACATGAACCAGACGGTAAATCATAAAGACTTTAATGGTTCCCTGACTTTTCATCTAGCGCCACTATGAGGTCAGTGTGTGATAAGAGCTTAAATTTTACTTGTTGATAATGTTAGATATTTCTGTGCCGTTAGGTCATTATGGAGAACTCGTTGTGCACCAACGAAAACAAAAATCTTTCCTGAAGAAGAAAAATGAGTACTTGTTGCAAGAGATAAATACACAACAATGTCCAGTGCCACTCAAACAGATTTATACTACGCTCTATCTGATAGAAGGCGACAGTGAAAATGTCAACAGCGAACATGAAGTGAGACAAATTGAGAAAGCCATTAACAAACGGAAGTCTGTGGAAATTCTGATCAGTTGTGAGGACATCTTCAAGCCCTTACCGAAACTAAACAAACCAAGAGTGGTGCTCACCAAGGGAATAGCAGGCATCGGCAAAACCGTGTTGTCCCAGAAGTTCATGCTGGACTGGTCAGAGGAGAAGGCCAATCAAGACATCCAGCTCCTGTTTTCACTTCCTTTTAGGGAGCTGAATTTGCTTAGAAATGAAAAAAGAAGTTTGATGGAGCTTCTGTATGACTTTGATCCAGACCTGAAAGTATCTGGAATCAAAGACCTGAAGGCGTACAAAGTCCTGTTTGTATTGGACGGTCTTGATGAATGCAGACTCTGTCTGGATTTTGAGGGAAATGATAGATGTCATGATGCTACACAGTCTGCCCCAGTGGAGGTGCTGCTGACAAACCTCATTGCAGGTAATCTGCTGCCAGAAGCTTATCTGTGGATAACAACCCGACCTGCTGCAGCCAGCTGTGTCCCTTCACAGTATGTTGACCGGGTGACTGAGATACGAGGCTTCAACAACCAACAGAAAGAGCAGTATTTCCACAAGAAAATTGAGGATGAAAACTTGGCCAAAAGAGTCATCGCAAATATAAGGTCTACCAGAAGTCTCTACATCATGTGTCATGTGCCAGTGTTTTGCTGGATTTCTTCTATTGTCCTGGGAGAAATGTGCGCTAAAGCAGGAGTAGGAAAGTTGCCAAAGACTTTGACTCAGATGTACATCCACTTTTTGGCACATCAGACCACACAGATGCGTGTCAAGTACTCTGAGAAGCAAGAACTGGACTCCCAGGGGAATAACAAGGTGATTATGTCACTTGGGAAGTTGGCCTTCCAGCAGCTGGACAAAGGCAACCTGATCTTCTACGAGGAGGATCTCAGAGAATGTGGTAGTGATGTCCAAGAAGCATCTGTCTACTCTGGATTGTGCACTCAAGTCTTTAGGGAAGAGTCCTGCATGCAGAAAAAAGTCTTCTGCTTTGTACATCTGTCTGTCCAAGAGTTTCTCGCAGCTTTGTACGTTAATGTTACGTACAAGGTCAGTGGTGAAAACCTGATGACCAAAGAACCTAAACCATTCGCCAAAACAAAGCCTGTATCTGAGCTGCACAAAGCTGCAGTGGACAGAGCTTTAAAAAGCGAAAACGGTCACCTGGATCTCTTCCTGCGTTTCCTCCTCGGACTGTCTCTGGAGTCCAATCGGAATCTGCTCAGAGACCTGAAGATTCAGGTAGAAACCTGCGACTCCCAAAGTCATTTGGAAACCATCGAGTACATAAAGGAGAAAATAAGTCAGACTCATCATACGGAGAGGTATATCAATCTCTTCCACTGTCTGAATGAGTTAAACAACCACTCTCTGGTGGAAGAGATCCAGAGCTACTTGGAGTCAGACCAAGACTCAGTGATGGACGAGCGCTCTGCAGCTCAGTGGGCAGCTCTGGTCTTTGTGTTGCTGACCTCACCGGAGAAACCAGAAGAGATCCACCTCAAGAAATACTCCAGAACAGAAGAGGGCCTTTCCAGGCTCCTACCAGCCATCAAAACATCTAGGACAGCAATGCAAGTATTTTTTTATCATTTTCTCATAACTCATTTTACCATTTATCACAGGATGTCTTCAACCTACCCACCACAGACTTACAACATTGACTTTTTCTGTTCATCAGGTTGAATGATTGTAATCTTACTGCACACTGCTGTGAGGAGCTGTCCACAGTCTTCAGCTCATGCTCTATGGAGCTGAATCATTTAAACTTAAGTGACAACAACATAAAAGACTCAGGAATTGAGTTTCTCTGTGCCGGACTCAAGAGTCCACGTTGCAGACTGAAGACGCTGAGGTGAGTCAATGCTGAAGCTGACAATAACATGACTTGACAAACACTGGGAAAGTACCCACAACTTTGATCACTCAAAGCACATGCCAGACAGACTATGTAGACCAATAACAAGTCATGATGCAAATATGTGGTGGTTTCACCAACTAACACCATGTCTACACAGGAGGCATGTCAGCTGCAAAACAGAAGGCTCCTGTTTAACAAAACATAGTTGGCTTTTTACTTTTACTTTTCTCTTGACACTAGTATTTCCTTAAGCGTTTGTACAAAGCACACCAGCATTTGACATCAAGACTTCAGTATCTCTAATTTTATCACCTTGTCCTTGTTTGTCCCTTCAGGCTCAACAGATGCAGTCTCACCTCCAGATGCTGTAAAGATCTGGCTTCAGTTCTGAGCTGTCCCTCATCACGTCTTGAAGAGCTGGACCTGAGTGACAATGACATCGAAGACTCAGGAGTAGAGCTGCTCTCCACCGGACTGGGAAATGTGTGCTGTAAACTGAAAACCCTAAGGTTAATCTACTGATACAAGTTTAACAGTTATGAAGGGTATCTCTTTACTGTTTCAGACCCTGAGGACAAAAAACAGCCATCGTTTAATGGTTATTCTATCATTCTGTCACAGGTTGTCGTTCTGTAGCATCACAGAGAAAGGTTGTGGTTTCTTGGCCACAGCAGTAAAGTCCAACGCTTCCCACCTGGAAGAGGTGGACCTGAGCTACAATCACCTTGGAAAGTCTGGAGCGACGCTCATCTCCGAGGCTCTGGTGGAAGGAAAATGTGAATTTACTAAACTCAGGTAAACAGTGATTTTAATCTGTTGAGAAGTCTTGCATCAGAATAAGTCCTTTAGGGAGACTTTCTCAACATGATCCAGACTGACTGCATGTGTTCTCTTCACAGAGTCGACCACAATGCAGAACACTGGTATAAACCAGGACTGAAACGATGTAAGTTGTGAATTTTTCTAGCAAAAATCAGAAAGAATGAGAAATTGAAAATGGTACCTTTTGTTGATGGTTTTGAAAAATGTAAAAGGACATTCATATTGTGGAGCTTTAGAACATGCAAGCAATAATGCACAATGAGGGATCCTATCTTTTAATACACTGGTTTAAACAATGATCAGATGATTGACCAGATCCAGGTTTGGGGTTTCCTGGTGTATGGACACCTGTTATTATACCGGTGTAACTCCTTGTTCTCTTCCTGCCACCAGATGCATGTGAGCTCACAATCGATCTCAACACAGTTCACAAACTCCTCATCCTCTCTGACGGGAACCGAAAAGTTACCCAGGGCAGAACGAAGCAGCCATACCCCGATCACCCTGACAGGTTTGACTACTGGACCCAGGTCCTGTTCCAGCAGGGCCTGGACAGCCGCTGTTACTGGGAGGTGGAGTGGAAAGGACACTGGGCCGGGATCGGAGTGACCTACAAGGATATCAAGCGCAAAGGGCCGGATAACAACTGTGTGATTGGATACAATAAAATCTCTTGGAGTATCCACTGTTGTGATCATGGCTATCGTGCTTATCATGACTTCAAGGGCATTGTCCCCCAGGTCCCTGTGGCTGGTTGTCAGAGACTGGCGGTGTATCTGGACTGGGACGGAGGTGTCCTGTCTTTCTACAGAGTCTCTCCTGAAGGGTCACTGACACACCTTCACACCTTCGTCTCTGAATTCACTGAACCTCTTTATCCAGTTTTCAGAGTGTGGGGCAAAGGCCACTCACTGAGGCTCTGTCAGGTGAAATAATCTGTCAAAAGGAAAAAGGCATGAACAGTCAAAATGATCAACTGTAAATACTGTGCTTTCTTTTGAAAAGAAACCGCTCAAAATGATGTAAGTTAAAGACAGTGTAAACATCTAATAATACATCTATGTAGGGCTGAACTGAATGTCTTGAAGCTTCAAAGGTTCTTCCCTTGCCAGGGTAATTATTATCCAATATTATTATTATCTTATGTACCACACCATAATAATCCCAAATAGCCCATCTAATAAGAAATTGTCATATAGCATTATTCATTATTATTACTACATAGTTATTATTTTGTGACAGCTTCTTGGTGTGAGTTCTGGAAAAAAAATGCTTCAGTGCCGGCAGCAGCTTTTTGGGCTGTCCATACGTCCATCTGTACATCTGTCACTCCCATTCTCATGAACGCAATATCTCAATTTGAGGGAATTTCGTCAGATTTGATAATAACATTCAGCATTTTCTCTAAGTCTGTGGAAGGCTAGGAGCTTCTATATGATAGGGGAGGGTTTAACATTGCTCCAAGTCCTTCAGCTAGTCCTACTATTAAATCTACACAAATTTGGAAAGGGTAACGGCGATAATAAATAAACAACATCCATAAAGCTACAAAGACAAAACTTGCTAAATAAATTCACTGGGAACCAACGTCAACCATTAGATTTAGGAAAAGTCCTTAAGTTATTTTTGCTCTCCACAATGATTTTAGATTAATTTGGCGTAGGTGCAGCAGCCAAAATGGTAGGGAAAACCCTAATATTCACTTGAACTCAAGGATGAACTGATTAGATTTTGGTGGTCAAAGGTGACAAAACATGTTTTTTGGCCTAGTGAATGCAACTTCTCAAGAATGCTTCAAGGAAAATCCTTCCAAATCTGGCACAAGGATGAACTGTCACTGTGACAAAACTTTTCTTGGCCATAACTTATGTATTGATACACCAATTAACTGTAACTGGACTGAAGACAGAGACATACATTGTTGTTTGCTTTGTTTTTTGCTTGTTCATTGCAGACACACAACCTACCACTTTTAATAGAGGTTACTAATGTACTTATACCTGTTGAAACTTTGTTAGGTCTCATAATGCTTTCACACCTGTTTGTTTCTTGGCTTCAGGAGGTTTTTGGTAGGTTGTTTTAAAGATGTTCAAAGTAATTGCCAAGTAAGTTAAAGCTAGCTGGTCGTCCAGGTGGTAGTTGAGGGCAAGCAAAGGATGTGGTATTCAGATTGTTTGAGTAGAAACTGCAGTGTTTGTCAGAGCATTTTCATGTAGTGATAGTGATATGTCCTGTGTCCTGTGTGTTTTTATCTCTGCACATTTGTTGGTTATTTGTTTGTAAATGTGTGTAATATGTGCGTACCTGTGCTCATCACTGACCAGTTCAAACATCTAAACACTGAAATCTTTTTATTTTGTAGCATTAACAGCATGTGAAGCTAGATCTTATTGAGATTTTTTGTAATTTTGTTACTAACTAATATTCACTACCTTGCCTGCAAAACATAAGAAGAGAAATGAGATAAAGAAAGTAAAGACAACAAAGGACATTTTCACATTTATGTATATATCCAGAATTCCCCCATAACCATGTATACATCTTTTTATTAAAAGGTTTAGTTTCAAATAAATATGTGTTCTTTCTGCTACGTAAACTCAGTTTATAATTGTATTTGTCTGTATTATAACACATTAGTGTGGATTCTCTTAAAATGAATATTGAATAAAAGTCACAAGTTTATCATTGGCAGAGCTTCGGTTTTGCAAAATTCCTGAGCATTATTTGCTGAATTTTAAGTTGTGTGTTTCTGTTCTTTGAGATTTCAGATTGATAGACTTTAATCTTGATACTGATCATCTCTTATTTTACTCTTTCTCATATGTTTTCCCATTTGCAGGCTCCATTGGTTTGATTTGATGTGGGAAACTGGTGCATTCAGGCATTTTGCTGTTTGCAGATAAGAAGGACCCACACCGGTTCAAGATGAATTTTCTCAAGATCTTGCTTTAATTCCAACTCTGATACAACTGGCATCAAGCTTCATTGGCATCACTCCTGTACTGTCCTTAGGTAAGCTCTGGTGTCAGAGTCAAAGATCTTGCCATAATCTTTGATATGATTTAAAGATCAGTTTGAGCATTGTTGTGGCTCTGTCATGAAACTCTTGGTTCATGGATATTTGGTTCATACACTATCTACAGGTTATTATCTCTTGTCTAGTCTTATTGCGATTACTATTGCTATTAAAATTGTCATTATTATTTTTATAGCTATCATTATTATCATAAATATTACTTTAAATCTCTGTATGGAATCTGCATTATGCTGTGTTCTCCTTCACCTGTTGCTCCACCCCTCCTCTTTCTCTACCCAACCGGTCGAGGTAGATGGCCTCCACCCTGAATCTGGTTCTGCTCGAGGTTTCTGCCTTCTATAGGTAAGGTAGTCTTTTCTCTCCACTGTCGCCTAGTGCTGCTCGTGGTGGGAACTGATGGGTATTTCTTTGTAAATATATTAATAGAAAAGAGTATATTCCAGACCTGCTCGTCATTAAAAGAGTTCCATAAATAAAAATTAACTTGACTGAAAATCAATCACGTGACTTTTGAATTTAGTCTTAGGGGCTTTGTGTGTGCTTGTACTTATGCATGAGGGCAGGTGCATGCACACAACTGGTTTGAATGATTAAACTAAAACCAGAACTCAGGAACTCCCCGAATACAGATAAGACACAGCTGAGTTGTTGCCAATGACACAGTTTCCTTCTTCCCTCAAGTTGTTGAGCTCAGTCTGAGGACATCCGGGAAGTCAGCAAAAGGTATACAACCTGCCCTGCAAGTTATTCTACATAAACGTCTTTTACAGCTCAAGGTATTGTCTTCATGACTTCAGGATCGCCGTTTATGAGTGTGAAAACAGCATCACTGTAAATATTCTGCTAAAAAGACACGTGAATTGAACAAGAATCTAAAGTTTGAGCGTACAAGAACTGCGCTGTTGTTTTTTAGTTTAGTGTTAATGTTGAAACTGAAGTTGGTGCGTTAATGATAGTTGTACACAGCGTTACCTGATACCACACCACACTACTCCACTTCACCATAGTTAGTTTAATTGATTTCAGTGTTCATAAAATATATTTAGCCTACACACACAGAGAGAGAGAGATGCCTCATCCTCTGAACACTTGAAGTGAAAGTAAAAACTCAAAGTCGACAACAAATTTGTCCGCGCTTTAACGTCGGTCCAACCGACGACTGACAAACTGCGCTGCCTCCCGTTAATTTAACAGTGATGAGACTTCAATTTATTTTGCAGCAGGTGAGCAATAGAAACAAATTGTGGCGAAGTTTGAGCGGATTTTTCTTGTGGAACTAAACAAAGGAAGTGATTCACCATTAGTTGCGATTTAAAGTTGAAACTACTTTTCTGCTTTGCCTCTATATTCATCAGGCTGTTTGTACTGTCACCTTATGTGGTAGGAAGCAACTTTATGTCTGATTATTACTGTATTTTAAAGAATTATCGATGCATCATTTGCACAGCTGCTTTTCTAACGCCGTTTACTTGTTGTTTAAGCGGACTTGTGTCAGTGCCGTAGATTGACACATAACGAATATTGCAAGTGCACTTAGTAAAGAAAGACGTGTTTGTAAATGTGTGTTTTTCAGAGTCCAGCTGGTTTGTGGACACAGGATTGATCATAGTATGGGCCTGAGCCAGACTTCCTGCAAATGTGTGGAAAATGGTATGTAGTGCCATCTGCTGACAATATAACAAACTACAGGAATACACTGAAAAAAGTATGTATAGAGGATGAGGTTCGTGGGATGGAAGGAATGCAGTTTTCAAATAACACATTTACAATATAACACAGATGTATACTTATGTTTTTACTTATCCAGTAGACTGAGTGAAGGTCTGAAGATGAGTGAATGTGGATCTGACAGAGATTCAGCACCTTCAACAGTCTGTTTTACAGCTGAGGGGACTGACCAACATGGAGAAAATCCCCAGCTCTTTAACACTGAGGCTGCACATGCACAAACAAGGTAAGATGTTATTTATTTATTTATTTATTTATTTTTTTAAAACCATAATGGATTGGCCACCAGTAGCTTTAAAAAAACAAAAAAACATCAATCATCAATTAGGGTGGAGATCCGAGGGCACTATAACACAGCTGGGAGTCTTGAGACCTTTATTCTTGAATTAGAATAGTTTGTGATATCGGTCGTCTGATACTCTTTGACAATCCATAAAGCAGTTCGTCTGACGTCTAACGTCCACATGATAATTGGATAATAACTTTACAATGTCACTGACCTACATTGTAGACTATGGCAACCATTGTACACCAAGTTGTATTTCTGTTTAAACTTAATGAATTTGAAGACAAAGTCATCACAGGACTCAGCAGAAACTGGAGTGGCAACAACAGTTGCCGTCACTGCTTAGTACAGGCTGTGTGAGATGTGTTCTGTTGTACTTTATAATATCAATGATCTACATCATAGACTCAAAGACCCGAAGATGCATAAGAGTGGAGCTAAGAAGGGCTCAGCATCTTCTACAGCCAGTCATCTTTCTGCTAAGAGTGATGAATCAAAAGAATATCCTCCATTCTTCAGCAATGAACCCAGCCCTTCAAAGGAAAGGTAAGATTTTTGTTTAAAAACATAAATTTTCAATAAGATTGGAAATCTGACGGCATTGTAATAGAACTGAGAGTCTTAAGACCTGAGGATTTATACTTGAAACAAACTAGTTTGTATAAGTTGTCTGATACTATTTAACAATCCATAAAGCAGTTTGTTTGACACCTTAAATCCACACAATAATGGATTGGCCACCAGTAACTAATACAGGCTGTATGAGATGTGTTCCAATGTATTTTACAGTGTCATTGATCTACATTGTAGATTCACTAAAGACCTGGGGATGGATAAAAGTGGAGCTGAGAGAGGATCAGCATTTTCTACAGTTAGTCATCTTTCTGCTAAGAGTGATGAATCAAAAGAATATCCCCCATTCTTCAGCAATGAACCCAGCCCTTCAGCAGGAAGGTAAGATCATCAGTATTATCAGAATATATTCTCAAGATTATGTAGTGTAGAAGAGATGTGTAAAACACAGTTTTATCTGCATCAAGATGCGTTGGATATATCATCAAATGATGTCGTCAAATTACATGCCTCAGGATCCTCACAATACCTTCCACTGATAGGCACTGAGGCATATATCAGAGAGTTTATGATATGTCTTTCTATTATGTCTATTATGGAACTATCAAACTCTAATTGTGCTACCAAACATGTTTGGAAATCTACTTTAGGATGATAATAATATACAGTAGTAATCTAGTACACTTAAACAATTTATTACATCCACTGCTAAAAAAGCGGATTGTCGTCAGCAAATAGGAGAACATGATTAATTATATTGAGGATAAATAAAAGTAATAATAATGAATAAATGTAATTAAAATCGAAAAAAGATTTACATGATCCAGGCCATTTACCTCTGTTGATTTATGTGTGTGCAATATTTACCTCTCATGCAAGCACACTTTGATGGAACATGTTTTTTTTTATATATCTTTTTTCAGTGACGACACCTCATTAAACATCCAGCAGAGTCCAGACACCCTGAAGGTTGGCAGCTGCATTTGATATTCAAATCAATCTGCATATTCATTATTTTTGTACATTATTAGACTTTCTTTTTCTAGTCGACAAAGTAGAAGTTCAAATAATGTGTAACAGTAGGAAATTATGAGCAAATTTGTTGCTGGGTTCAGGCTGATGAAGAATGAGGACTCATTTACTCAATACAGAGACTTCCAAAAGTAAATAATTTATACCCAACACAGTTTTTTAGTGACATTGACCTAGAAACATGTAGAGTTTATGTCACAATATCATTTCGATAACATTGTAACTTAGGGTATAAGGTCTTTATAGATTAAAATATGTATTCTAATTTATCATTCATTTCATGGTCTCTGTCAGGTATTTGAATCCAAAGCCATGGACTTTTTAAAGCAAGCCCTCAGAGTACATACGAAGGTCCTTTCTGCAAAACACAAAGGACTCTTTCAGGAAGACAACCAAGAGGATGTGCATGATGATCAGCCAGTTGTGTTTGATGAAGAAATAAATGAAGCAGCTCTGAAGATTGCCCTACGTATCTTAAGGACCATGGACCAGGAAGAACATGCTCAAACACTGGAGCAAAGTAAGAGACTGCATTTTGTCTTATTAGATTGTATTTGTCAAGCGAGCTCGCTGTAGCTAAACACTGATATTCAATAAATGCTACAGATTATGTTTGTTTGTAATACTGGATGGGCCACCATTAACCCCCTTTTTGACCTGTGTTTGTTCACATTTTGGCAAACTGGCACCATTAAAAGTGTCCCAGAATTAGCAGTTCCTGTTTGCAGTGTACCAATGGATGTGCAGACAGTTATCACTGGATTATTTTGATAATGGAGAGAGTGTGATAATTCTCTGTACCCTCCATGTGCTCCTCTAGTAAGGCCCACCTCAGAGTTTTTAAGTCTCTGGTTTAGAGTAATGAAAGTTCTGCCAATTCCGATAATGTTAAGATAAGCCTGACAAATGGAGTCTGAGATGTCCTAAAATGGCCATCCTGTAGAATGTTAATTACAGCTTCATCAGAACTGATTGTAAGGGGTAATGAGCGATAAGAATGTACATTTTACTTGTTGATAATGTTAGATATTTCTGTGCCGTTAGGTCATTATGGAGAACTCGTTGTGTACCAACAGAAACTAAAATCTTTCCTGAAGAAGAAAAATGAGTACTTGTTCCAAGAGATAAATACACAACAATGTCCAGTGCCACTCAAACAGATTTATATTACGCTCTATCTGATAGAAGGCGACAGTGAAAATGTCAACAGTGAACATGAAGTGAGACAAATTGAGAAAGCCTTTAACAAACGGAAGTCTGTGGAAATTCTGATCAGTTGTGAGGACATCTTCAAGCCCTTACCGAAACTAAACAAACCAAGAGTGGTGCTCACCAAGGGAATAGCAGGCATCGGCAAAACCGTGTTGTCCCAGAAGTTCATGCTGGACTGGTCAGAGGAGAAGGCCAATCAAGACATCCAGCTCCTGTTTTCACTTCCTTTTAGGGAGCTGAATTTGCTTAGAAATGAAAAAAGAAGTTTGATGGAGCTTCTGTATGACTTTGATCCAGACCTGAAAGTATCTGGAATCAAAGACCTGAAGGCGTACAAAGTCCTGTTTGTATTGGACGGTCTTGATGAATGCAGACTCTGTCTGGATTTTGAGGGAAATGATAGATGTCATGATGCTACACAGTCTGCCCCAGTGGAGGTGCTGCTGACAAACCTCATTGCAGGTAATCTGCTGCCAGAAGCTTATCTGTGGATAACAACCCGACCTGCTGGAGCCAGCTGTGTCCCTTCACAGTATGTTGACCGGGTGACTGAGATACGAGGCTTCAGTGACCTACAGAAAGAGCAGTATTTCCACAAGAAAATTGAGGATAAAAACTTGGCCAAAAGAGTCATTGCAAATGTAAGGTCTACCAGAAGTCTCTACATCATGTGTCATGTGCCAGTGTTTTGCTGGATTTCTTCTATTGTCCTGGGAGAAATGTGCGCTAAAGCAGGAGTAGGAAAGTTGCCAAAGACTTTGACTCAGATGTACATCCACTTTTTGGCACATCAGACCACACAGATGCGTGTCAAGTACTCTGAGAAGCAAGAACTGGACTCCCAGGGGAATAACAAGGTGATTATGTCACTTGGGAAGTTGGCCTTCCAGCAGCTGGACAAAGGCAACCTGATCTTCTACGAGGAGGATCTCAGAGAATGTGGTATTGATGTCCAAGAAGCATCTGTCTACTCTGGATTGTGCACTCAAGTCTTTAGGGAAGAGTCCTGCATGCAGAAAAAAGTCTTCTGCTTTGTACATCTGTCTGTCCAAGAGTTTCTCGCAGCTTTGTACGTTAATGTTACGTACAAGGTCAGTGGTGAAAACCTGATGACCAAAGAACCTGAACCATTCGCCCAAACAAAGCCTGTATCTGAGCTGCACAAAGCTGCAGTGGACAGAGCTTTAAAAAGCGAAAACGGTCACCTGGATCTCTTCCTGCGTTTCCTCCTCGGACTGTCTCTGGAGTCCAATCGGAATCTGCTCAGAGACCTGAAGATTCAGGTAGAAACCTGCGACTCCCAAAGTCATTTGGAAACCATCGAGTACATAAAGGAGAAAATAAGTCAGACTCATCATACGGAGAGGTACATCAATCTCTTCCACTGTCTGAATGAGTTAAACAACCACTCTCTGGTGGAAGAGATCCAGAGCTACTTGGAGTCAGACCAAGACTCAGTGATGGACGAGCGCTCTGCAGCTCAGTGGGCAGCTCTGGTCTTTGTGTTGCTGACCTCACCGGAGAAACCAGAAGAGATCCACCTCAAGAAATACTCCAGAACAGAAGAGGGCCTTTCCAGGCTCCTACCAGCCATCAAAACATCTAGGACAGCAATGCAAGTATTTTTTTTATCATTTTCTCATAACTCATTTTACCATTTATCACAGGATGTCTTCAACCTACCCACCACAGACTTACAACATTGACTTTTTCTGTTCATCAGGTTGAATGATTGTAATCTTACTGCACACTGCTGTGAGGAGCTGTCCACAGTCTTCAGCTCATGCTCTATGGAGCTGAATCATTTAAACTTAAGTGACAACAACATAAAAGACTCAGGAATTGAGTTTCTCTGTGCCGGACTCAAGAGTCCACGTTGCAGACTGAAGACGCTGAGGTGAGTCAATGCTGAAGCTGACAATAACATGACTTGACAAACACTGGGAAAGTACCCACAACTTTGATCACTCAAAGCACATGCCAGACAGACTATGTAGACCAATAACAAGTCATGATGCAAATATGTGGTGGTTTCACCAACTAACACCATGTCTACACAGGAGGCATGTCAGCTGCAAAACAGAAGGCTCCTGTTTAACAAAACATAGTTGGCTTTTTACTTTTACTTTTCTCTTGACACTAGTATTTCCTTAAGCGTTTGTACAAAGCACACCAGCATTTGACATCAAGACTTCAGTATCTCTAATTTTATCACCTTGTCCTTGTTTGTCCCTTCAGGCTCAACAGATGCAGTCTCACCTCCAGATGCTGTAAAGATCTGGCTTCAGTTCTGAGCTGTCCCTCATCACGTCTTGAAGAGCTGGACCTGAGTGACAATGACATCGAAGACTCAGGAGTAGAGCTGCTCTCCACCGGACTGGGAAATGTGTGCTGTAAACTGAAAACCCTAAGGTTAATCTACTGATACAAGTTTAACAGTTATGAAGGGTATCTCTTTACTGTTTCAGACCCTGAGGACAAAAAACAGCCATCGTTTAATGGTTATTCTATCATTCTGTCACAGGTTGTCGTTCTGTAGCATCACAGAGAAAGGTTGTGGTTTCTTGGCCACAGCAGTAAAGTCCAACGCTTCCCACCTGGAAGAGGTGGACCTGAGCTACAATCACCTTGGAAAGTCTGGAGCGACGCTCATCTCCGAGGCTCTGGTGGAAGGAAAATGTGAATTTACTAAACTCAGGTAAACAGTGATTTTAATCTGTTGAGAAGTCTTGCATCAGAATAAGTCCTTTAGGGAGACTTCCTCAACATGATCCAGACTGACTGCATGTGTTCTCTTCACAGAGTCGACCACAATGCAGAACACTGGTATAAACCAGGACTGAAACGATGTAAGTTGTGAATTTTTCTAGCAAAAATCAGAAAGAATGAGAAATTGAAAATGGTACCTTTTGTTGATGGTTTTGAAAAATGTAAAAGGACATTCATATTGTGGAGCTTTGGAACATGCAAGCAATAATGCACAATGAGGGATCCTATCTTTTAATACACTGGTTTAAACAATGATCAGATGATTGACCAGATCCAGGTTTGGGATTTCCTGGTGTATGGACACCTGTTATTATACCGGTGTAACTCCTTGTTCTCTTCCTGCCACCAGATGCATGTGAGCTCACAATCGATCTCAACACAGTTCACAAACTCCTCATCCTCTCTGACGGGAACCGAAAAGTTACCCAGGGCAGAACGAAGCAGCCATACCCCGATCACCCTGACAGGTTTGACTACTGGACCCAGGTCCTGTTCCAGCAGGGCCTGGACAGCCGCTGTTACTGGGAGGTGGAGTGGAAAGGACACTGGGCCGGGATCGGAGTGACCTACAAGGATATCAAGCGCAAAGGGCCGGATAACAACTGTGTGATTGGATACAATAAAATCTCTTGGAGTATCCACTGTTGTGATCATGGCTATCGTGCTTATCATGACTTCAAGGGCATTGTCCCCCAGGTCCCTGTGGCTGGTTGTCACAGACTGGCGGTGTATCTGGACTGGGACGGAGGTGTCCTGTCTTTCTACAGAGTCTCTCCTGAGGGGTCACTGACACACCTTCACACCTTCGTCTCTGAATTCACTGAACCTCTTTATCCAGTTTTCAGAGTGTGGGGCAAAGGCCACTCACTGAGGCTGTGTCAGGTGAAATAATCTGTCAAAAGGAAAAAGGCATGAACAGTCAAAATGATCAACTGTAAATAGTGTACTTTCTTCTGAGAGAAAACAGCTTAAAACCATTTAAACCAAGACGTTTTTAAAAATAGTTTTGAATTATTTTTTGTGCATTTTCAGCCTTTATTAGGTAGGTGTAGTAGAGGGAGATGGGAAATGATGGTAAAGAGCAGGGGAAAGACAAGCAGTGAAGGGTCAGTCTGGGCGGAAGTCAGCCCAGGAACCAGTTGCTCAGGGCATGCGCTCATGTGGTAACTATTCAACCTAACTATTCGGTCAATGAGTTGCCCCAATTTAAAGTTTAAACATCTAACAAGTAGGATTGAACTGAATGTTTTGAGCCCTCAAAGCTTCTACTGTTGACATAGTAATCAATGTCCAATACTATTATTATATATGCATTAACACAAAAATTCCAAATAGCCTGTGTAATAAGAAATCGTAATCATTATTCGTTAGTATTATATAATTATTATTTTACAAGTGTGACAGCTTCTTGGTGTGAGATCTGGATTGTTTTTCTGTCTCCACATGGCAACAGCTTTTTAGACTGTCCATACATCCATCCGTACATCCGTCAGTCCCATTCTTGTGCACACGGTATCTCAGTAACACCTTCAGGGAATTTCTTTAAATTTGATAACATTCAGCATTTTCCCCAAGTCTGTGGAAGACTTGATGCTTGTATATTTTCAACTAAAAATATAAAATTTAACATAACTTTGGACCATTATTATTACCATATATGTCAACATGTAGATTCAGCCGGTCCTTCAGCTAGTATATTAGTACTATTAGTACAGTACAGTACTAATGAATCCCCCCCAAAACTGGAAAAGGTAACAGAGAAAATAAATAAACAACATCCAGAAAACTTTAAGACAAATCTTAAATTCTAAATAAATCCTAAATAAATTCACTGGAAACCGACAGTAACCATTAGATCTGGGAAAAGTCTTTATGTTGTTTTTTCTCTCCACAGTGATTTTTGATGAATTTGGCTTAGGTGGTTCCCAAAATGGCTTGGGTGCTTGGGTGCTTGGGTAGGAAACACCCTGACATTCACTTGGACTCAAGGATGACCTGATTTGATTTTGGTGATCAGAGGTCACTGATCTCACAAAATGTATTGTTGGCCTCTTGGATGGGATACCTCAAGACTGCTCTGAAGGAATTTCTTCAAATTGGCACAAGCATCCCCTTGGGCTTGTTCTTGGCCATAACTTATGTATTTATACACCAATTAACTGACAATGGAGACATATGCTGGTTTTTGATTTGTTTTTGCTTGTTCATTGTAGATGCATTATCTAACACTAAGCTAGGTAGGAAACTAATGTGCTTATACCTGTTGAAAGCTAAGGTTCCTAATGCTTTTACACATGGTTGTTTCATGACTTCAGATTGTTTTTGGTAGGTTGTTCAAAGTAATTGCTAAGCTAAGTAAGTTGAAGGTAGCTGGCTGTCTAGGTGGTAGTTAGGGTCAAGTAAAGGATGTGGTGTTCAGACTGTTTTTTTTAGAGTAGAAACTGCAGTGTTTGTTAGGACATTTGCAGGTTGTGACAGTGATAGCCTTATGTGTCCATAGTGTGTGTGTGTGTGTGTGTGTTCCTGTGTGCGACCATCACTGATGAGTTCAAACATCTAAACTTTATATGAAATTCTTGATATAATTTAGCTAATTACTTGTGTAATTCTGTCTTTTCAGACCTGATTACTGAGCTATATATGTTTTATAGATATCAGTTTATATTTGCATTTATCTGTTCTGTATAGAGCATTCATAAATTGCTGTGGATTCACTTAAAATGTATATTAAATCAAAGTAACGAGTGTATTGGTCTCTGAGTTTCAGTTTTTGTAGAATATAACGTCGGTTAAATTTGTTCTGTTTTTTATTTAAGGTTAAATTTCATTTCAAACTTACCTCCGGTCTTATGAGACATTTTTATTTGCTGAATTTGAACGCTGTGTTTCTGTTCTTTGGGATTTCAGATGGATATTCTTTCTTCTTCCTCCCACACGTCTTGCAGGTTAATTGGTGACTCTAAATTGCCTGTAGGTGTGAATGTGAGCATGATTATATGACTGGCTGATGTGTGTCTTCTGCTTCTTTGAACAGTAAGGAAACCACTTCTGATGTTTCAGCCTGCAGCCTGCAACGCAGAACAAACTGCTCTGCACAGCACTTTATTGAGGCCACTACAGGTCAGTACAAACAAACAAACACTGCTGGTTTGATCCCCAGTAAAAACGAATGGCTCATCTTCACGTCTCTGAATCCCCAGTTGAAACTGAAGCAAGGGTTTAGTCTAATGCAGGGATCCAAAAATGGCACCAGAGGGGAAGTGCAACATCGAGTTAAAACAAAGATACAAACAAGATTCAAATTACAAAATGACTGACGGCACAAAACAAACACAATCTGTGATTCTCATGAACTGATAGCAGATTATTGATGAACAGACTGAGTTGACCTGTGGAGGACTGGAGATACAAAATGTCCTAAAACTGAACTCATGATTCTCAAACATAGCTTTGTTGTCCACACGTATCGGCACTATATAAAAATATCAGATGTGTTTCGTACATTAAGACACATTTACATTTTGAGGCCGTTTGAGTTCATGAATCCATCAATCCACTGACCCCAGTCCAATAGAATATTTAGTCCCACTTACAGCTTCAGTAAGTTCGTCCCATTCGCTGCTCGGGGGTGTTTCAGTCCGCCGGACGTTAGGAGGTCAGGAGGGCGTCAGGAAACTGTCCCACCCTGCAAACATGTTCTCAGTTCCTTGTCTGGCTGAACTTAACCCGTCAGATGTGAAGATCATTTGATTGTACTGAATTTGAAACCGGGGGGGGTTTGTGACATTCAAAATGAAAAAATGGTGTATTTGCAACTTTTTTATTAAGAGAGATTTTTGTATATTTACAGAGAATGTATATTTGCAAAAGAGCTCATGAGCAGCTGCACCTCAATTTAAAATTTTTACTCTAGTTTCTCAGGAGATGGACCCTGAAATGGTCCTAAGCTGAGGGAAGAGGCCGTGTGATGACCTTTCCTGGCGCTAGGGAAGTCAATCAGACGTATGTTTGCATCCTTCGCTCATTGATTAAAATTATACAGTTAAGGGATAAAGAGTATAAAGAATTTAACAAGAGAAAAGACTTCAGGGATGACGACTTACTGTGTGAAGACTAACTGCTTCTCTGAGCTAACACCTCATTCTAGACCTGTTTGAATGTCTGGAACAAGGGAGTTCTAGCCTTGAACGTCTGAGCGAGGGAATTTAAATCAGCTGTGAAACTGCCCAAAGGTGCCAGACCTGGATCACAGAGTATAAAGAGTCTTCCATCATGTTTCAGCCCTTCATTTGTACAGTTCGATTCCTGGTTCTGCAGGTCACAGACCAGTCGCTTCCTCTGTCTTTTGCCTCCTGTTCCCACCTGTAGTTTTGTTTCCTTGTTGCACACATGTCCATTTGAGTTTTTACAGTTCATTTTTTGGAGAATGTACCGCTACTTTTCCTCCATCTTATGGAGTCTGAAACCATCCAGGTCTGATTGTTCGGCGATAAGAAACAACTCGGAGGTGATGAGTCCAGACCAGGACCCGACATGTCTGAGGAGAAACCTTTTTCTTTCATTCTCTACCTCCTCCATCTCATCCTGTCTATCTTCCTCTTTCCTTTCCTCTTTCCCTCCTTCTTTGTTCATCCCCTTCCTCTCTATTTGTGGTGTTTCGTCATTGGCTGTCGCTCTCTCCCAGTAGCCAATAGGTGGTCATCTTTCCTTTGCCCTTGACGTCGATCTCGCCTCTCAGCTCCAGCTGGAAGCAGTTGAACTCCAACAGGACGTCACGAGTCGCCGCCGACACGTGGATCTTCAGCGCTGAAACAAACACACACAGATAGAAAATACACAGGTAAAGGGGTGATTTACTCTCCTGTTCCACCACATGTCAGACACTTTTGTCGTCCCATTCTTGTGACTGCAAAATCCCAGCAACTCTTTGGGGGAATTTCTTCAAACTAATTAGAATTTGGTGGTCAAAGGTCACCGTGACCCCCACAAAACATGTTTTTGGTCATAACTTGAGAACAGAGAGCTGCAGGACTGATCCTAAAACCAGGAAGTAAGTTAGCATGTTCCCTCGTCCCAGAGTCAGTGTGTTTCTGGTTAAATGTCTGAAATAAGGTCTGTGGTTTTAACACAAGCTCAAGACATTTTCAGGTTTTATTCTCCAACATAAAATGGGTCAGTAAATCCCCCACTCCTGATGTTTGAAGCTTTTACGTGTCTTAAAAAAGGCGGTTGCTAACGAGTGTCTAAATGAGACTACAGAGGTTGTCGGGGACGTTAACATGAAAACCCATCTACTCACCAGTCCACCTTTACAGCCTCGTTGTGTTTCTACTCACGCTCTTTCAAACTCTCACTAACTTTCTAAGAAGAAAGGCTTTTGTAGAAGAGCTCAGAGCTAAATGAAATGACCAGTTGGAAGCTTAGTGGTGGAGACGTTGACGTCATGTGACCGTGGTGTAGTTGGTTTATAGCCTAACATTAGCTTCTTACTTCTGGAGATTGGATTTAGGCTTCAAACATCAGAACAGAATAATCTAAAACCCAATGAAAAAATCCCATTGTCTTTTTGTGGAGGGAACCAGGCTGATGCTAACTTCATGGCTGGACTAAAAACATCATCCCTGCACCTCTCTATAGGATAAAATGAGGAAGATATGACATTTAATATCCAAAACGGTCAAATGTCAACCTCTATGTACAACAGCATAACTCAGAAAGGAAGGTTGTGACTATGTTTCTTGCAAGTTGACCATTTTATTATTTATCTGACAGATGTAGTTACTTTTAGTTCTTGTAGTTTAAGAATATTTTGCAGATTTGTTCTTTTAAATCTTTAAAATACAGTTATTTGAATGTAGGTGCAGACCTTCTCCGCTGGACTCCATCCGTGACGACGTGTTGACGGTGTCACCGAACAAACAGTAACGAGGCATCTTCAAACCCACCACACCTGCACACACCGGACCTAAACACAGGAAACAGCAGCAGGAAGTTGATGCAAACATAAACAACATCTACAACGTAAATAAGATGGAGTCTCCCTCCTCTCCCTCCTCCTCCCCCTCACCGCTGTGAATCCCTATCCTCAGCTTCAGCTGCTCCTCCGGTCGGTGGCGGATCTTGAAGGTCCGGACGGCGTCCAGCAAGGCGAGGGCCATGCGGGCGATCTCCCTGCCGTGCAGCTTCCCGTTCCTCACCGGCAGCCCTGACACCACCATGTAGGCGTCGCCGATGGTCTCCACCTGAGGGCGCCACAGGACCACAAACACCGGGTGAGCAACACTATGAGCCTGTGGTTTTAACCGACTGTGAGTTTTGTGTTGATGTTGTCACCTTGTAAACATCAAAGTTGTCGATGATGGCGTCGAAACACGTGTAGAGGTCATTGAGTAGAGTCACCACCTGCACAGACAGAACCACAGCAGAAGGTCAGAACCACACAGAACCGGTCCAGGTACTGATCCGGTTCCGTGAAGGTCGGCTCACCTCCATCGGAGTACTCTCAGCAGAAATGGCCGTGAATCCAACGATGTCGCTGAAGTAGATGGTGACAGAGTCGAAGGCCTCGGCCTGAACCGTCTCCCCACGCTTCAACTGCTCTGCTACTGAACTGAGGGGGAGAGGGAGGGAGGAGGGGGAGTAAACAAACTATTAAATATATCACAATTGTTAGAGAAACGTATATAAAGTGTAAAACATCACAAGATCTGGTAGAGCAGTACTGCAGTATGTGTAGTACTCACTGTGGTAGTATCTGGTAGAGCAGTACTGCAGTATGTGTAGTACTCACTGTGGTAGTATCTGGTAGAGCAGGGCCTCCGCCTTGCGTTTCTCCTCGTGGTACGCCTGCGTTCGTTCCTCCACCAGCTCCTCCAGGTTGTTGGCGTACTGCTCCATCCGAGACAGGAGGTTGTCCAGGATGTTGGTCCTCGACTCCCTGAGCACACACAGGTCAAAGGTCAAAGGTCAGAGGCGGAGGGATACATTCGTGAGGAGGTCAAATGTGAAGACGGTGATTGTCAGCACTTGTTCTGTTTGCGCAGCAGCAGTCGGATGTGGTTGAACTCCGGTCTCTCGGTGGGTTCCTCAGCCCAGCAGCGCTGCATCAGCTGACCCAGCTCAGGACTGTGACTCTGGGGGTCGACTGTCGGCCTCAGGCAGGGCCACTCACCCAGAACCACCCGGTCCACGATCTCTGCAGGAGGAGAGGGAGAGGAGACAGGAGGGGAGGGTTCTTAAACTGTGATGAAAACCAGAGGAAAGGTTCAGAAACATCACCATATACCAATACCAGACTCCACTGACAAAAACAGGAATTTTACCAAGCAGAACACAGAAGCTTCTGGAATACCACTGCTTCCATCTGTTAGTTTGTTTTTCTGTTTCTGTGTGGTACTTTTACTTCAGTAAAGTATCTGATTACTTCTTCCACCACTGAAAGTCACACAATAACACAAAGACACTAACAGATGGAGGCAGTGGTATTCCAGCAGCTCCTGTGTTCTGCTCAGTAAAATTCTTGTTTTTGCCAATGGAGTCTGGTAGTGATAAAACAGCAGATTATGGTTAAAGAAAAGGATCTTCCTCTTTAATAAAAAGGTCTATCTCTGTAGGAATCTTATCCATAATGTGCCAGACACTTAAAATAACAATCATGAAAGGTCCACATGGTCCTTTTACTATCTTGTAGCAGCTTTCAGGATCAAGAGTGAAGCTGTTTTTTCTAAAATTCCTAGAAACACTCTTCATCTGTAACTCTTCATCCCTCATTCAGTCGTCTGTGGTTTGGAAACTAAAACTTTTCCACGTTCACTGTAAAAGGTTTCTCAACAACAACAGTGACTTATAGTGTCAACACCACTCTACAACTGAAATACGACCAGCGTCGACGGTTCAAGTCCTGGAATGAAAGAGAAACTGCTGAGTGATCGAGGCGTCGTCCAGCTGGCTAATCTGACCGTCACTGCTGGCATCCCAAATGTAATTGTTGGTTCCAGTCATGGCTCTAATTCTCCTCATTCAGCTGTCATCACGATTCAGACCAAGTCTCTCCAAATACCTCCATCCATCCCTGACCTCGTCTTTGTTCGTTGTGGTGAAGATGGACCTGAGTCAGCACAGCTCTCGATTTACCAGTCGACCTATGGTCCAGTGATCATGAGATCTGGGTAGTGACCGAAAGAATGAGATTGTGGATACAAGCAGCCAAAATGAGTTTCCTCCAAAGTCACCCAGTCTTTGGAGGTTTTCCAGGCATGTCCAACTGGAAAGAGACCTTGGGATAGACCCAAAACGCTCGAGAGATTATATATCCCATTTGTCCTGGGAGAAGCTGGTAGGGAGTATGTCTGGAATACTCTGCTTAGCCTGCTGCCACCGCGACCCGACCCCGGATAGGCGGAAGAAAATGGATGGATGGGTGGTCTAAAATCAGGAGAATCAGCACTGATGAAGACCAGGAACATGTTATTGATATGACCTGAACTTTTCATTTTTCACCTCATGAAGAATTCTGACTTACAAGCAGATGAATGTTTTCTGCTTCTTCCATTCTTACAGATTCATACTTTGGAAATCTGTCGTCCCAGCTCCAAACCGAACTTTCATTCTGAAGGACCAAGCTCTGACTTTACCTCAGCTCTTAACCTCAGTCTAAGTCTTGTTTTCCCCAGGAACTCCACTTGTGGTTTCTGGTTCTGTGGTTTGGCTGCTGAAACAAACAAATCCATTCAGCTTTTTTATCTCATCCTTCAAATCTCTGGTTTATTCCTGGAGAGAATGTTTTCTCTTGGACAAACGTGTTGTCAGCATGTGGTCACTAAAGTACCAACACAAAACTCCTAGAAACATGTATCATACTGGGTTTTGTTTGTTCAGCTCCATACTTTTTGTTCATGCTGATTTATTCTGTCACACAGCCTCAGCATGGAGCAAGCTGCTGAGTTATTCTGGTTGTATCATTTGCTGATTATTGTTATAAAAATGTCCTCTACTCTGTGAGTGATTGATTTATTCTGAAAATACAGAATGTGCAGGAAGACACAAATTTCTGTTGTCCAACCTCATGTCCTCCTGTCTTGACATCCTTTTTCTTCTTGTCAAAAAGCAGCGACAAACATTCGTACCTTTAGGGCTGAGTGGATCTCCCTCTAAGTAAAAGGCTCCCCGGCGCAGCGCCACCTCCTGGAGGATGATGCCAAAGCTGTAGACGTCTCCTTTCTGAGTTCCCTGAGGAGTAGGAGACTCCATCCTGAGCAGCTCCGGAGCCATCCACAGCCTCTCTGCAGGAAACGAAAAACAGGTTTGTAAGGCGACTTCAGAGGACTTTACCACAGTTCTTCTTTTTCTGGAAAAACGACTGGAACAGGAACTCACGGGCGTAGTAGGCGTGAGCATCTTTCCCTGAGTCGCTCTCCGATCGGAAGCTGGACAAACCGTAGTCGGTGATCTTCAGGACGAAGCGGTTGTCGACGACACAATTGGATGACTTGAGTTTACCGTGAGAGAAGATGACGCTGTTGTGGAGGAAGACCATGCCCTGAGGACGGAGAGAGAGAGGAAGTCATAACAGCACTTTAAATATCTGCAGCAGAGAATGAGAGCAGATGAGAAACGAACCTTAACGATGTCGTTGATGAGAGAATATTTGAACATCCAGTCCAGAGTGATGCTGTCGTTCTCCAGGATGTCCTGAACAAACAAACAAGTAAACAAAGTACAAACAATGCAGACTCAGTCAGTCAGACAGGTAAACAGACAGACAGGTAGTTGTACCTGCAGACTTCCTCTGGGACAGTACTCTGTGATGATACAGATGTTGGGAGGGTCGATGCACGCTCCGATGAACCTGGTCAGATGTTCGTTCTGAACGTCACGCATCTAAACAAACAAACAAAAAGTTAAAGATTTGTTTTTTCTCCAAGCTTTAGCTGTTAATCTTTGAGCCTTACAAGGACTGAACCAAGACTTGAGTGGATTAACCCTTTAGGAGGCCAAACATGAACTGTGTGTCACCATGTCAAATCATTTCATACAATATTTCTTTCACCTGTTTCTTTTGATTTCTACCAGTGGTAAAAGAAGAAGAATTTATGTGAGAGGAAAGAAGAAACTACAAAGTTATGATTCGCTGATCTGTTTTCAGTTTCTGGACTTTTTCTCTAATCTTTGATTTTTGCAAAGATATTGGATCATTTGAGAGAAAAATCACTCTCTGAGACCCTGACTATACTCTGCTTTTTGAAAGACGCCAAAAGGTAAAAATGTTGGAAAACAGCGGTTTAATCTTTAACAGTGTGTTGTATTTTAAACGCTTGTTGTCTAGTCTTTGTCTTAAAAGTAACTAGTAACTAAAGCTGTTAAATAAATGCTGTGGAGAGGAGAATCCAATAATTCCCTCTGAATGTTGAGCAGTGGAAGTATAAAGTAGCATAAAATGGATTTATTCAAGAACCTTAAGATTGTACTTAAGTACAGTAGTTGAATAGATATAAATACTCAGTTACTTTCCACCACTGATTTCTATTGTGACCAGCTCTGACCTTTGAAACTTTTGTTTGCGATTTCTAGAGAATAATTAATCATTTAAAACGTTAAACTGCGACTGTGATTTAAAGATTTCAACTCGACCAAAAACTCACATGTTTCAGTTCAAACAGAACCTTCCTGTTCAGCTCGATTCGTTTCCTGTTGGTGTATTTGATGGCGATGATGTTCCCCTGGAAGAACACAAAGAGAACAAACATATATAAAACCCACAACCTAAACTGATCCAGCCCATAATCCTGATCCTCATCAGATATCAAACAGTCCAAAACCCAAACATCACGTTCAAGAAACTGGAACCAACAAACATTTGGTCTTTTTCACTTGGAAAGTGACAATAACTCAATAACTGATTAAAAAACAGTTTGTTAATCAGTTAATTGTTTCAGGTCCAAATACAACACTGTTCAGCAGCTGAGCAGGAGAGTATTTCTCTAAAGGACAACTGCTAAAACAGTCAGTTCTTTCATCCTTCAAACTGGTTAAAGGTTGTTTTCTGTTGTGTCGATCGGCTCAGAGAGACTGAAACACTCGAAGGAAAACTGGTTTAAATCTTCAAATGTGCTCATAAAAGTGAACTTTATGCACTTGCAATAACAAGAATCATTCATTTGTCCCTGATTTATTTTCACTTGTTTGCTATCAGTCTTTTGGTTTGTGATTCTTGCTGCAGCTAACATGCATCTTTACTGAGATGTTAAGTGCAAAAAGTTTTTTTATGTGCAGCCATTTCTCAAAAAGTAAAAATAAAAAGTACATCTCTTCCGGTGCCACAGCTATTAGACCGTAACTAATGAGAGATGAGGAAAAGCTATGAGGAGCTGTAGAGGGGGTTATTATGTAGAGGAAAAAACAACATCTGCTTCTTCACATTCAGTCTGAGACTGAATAAAAGACTGATAACACACCGACCTTGTAGTATCCAGTCTTTGCAAAAACCTGCAGGTTTCCATCTCCGGTCATTAGGGAGCCGTAGTTAGAGCCTCTCTGGAGACAGACACAAAAGACTCAATTAGAATAATAGAATCAAATAACGGTAAGAAGCAACAGAGCGAGTACATCATGAGACACAAGGAAGAAACACGTTTGTTTTAAAGTCAGGAGAGTGAAGCAGCCGAGGGATATTTTGGTGGGCGACAATCGTGGTCACATGATGTGACTGTCACAGCAGCCATGTTTGATTTAAGACAACACTACCATGTTGAAATTCATGCACAATCCCAGTACGTGATTTTAGATGCAGCATCAGTTGTCAAGTTGGGTTAAAATGTGTGTTTGTGTTCTGACCAGTGACAGTGTGATCCTGCTGCCGCTGCGCAGCACTTTGTTCAGGTTGCTCATCTGGATGTTGTCCCAGGAAATCCTCCACAGCTGAGCCACCAGCTCCTTCTCCAGCTTCATCCTCCTGCAGAGACACAGACGCAGGTTACAAACTGTTTCCAAATACATCTGTTCACATTTACTCGTCTGCTTTTTTAAAATCAGGGTTTCAGCCTTTTATTATTCATTATTAAAGATAATAAATAATGCACACATCATTGTATCGTACAGAAGGAGCCAGCTTCCTCTGTAATATTCACCATGACAGAGTCACGCTGCTGCTCTCACCTGTAGATGAAGACGGCGATGGTGAGGGTCATGATGAAGATGAAGAAGACCACGATGGAAACCATCTGGTGGATGGTGATGGTTTCTGACAGAGAGGAGGAGGAGGAGCTGTTTAATAACAAATCTAAACTCAGTGAGTCACATGACTGAATCAAACTCGCTCCACTGACTTGCGAGGCAGATGGGGTTGTCGTTCTTGAAGCCGCAGACGGGAACATCAGGAGGAACTCCACCCGGCCAGTGCAGCGTTGTTCCAGGTATGGCCGTCAGCTGCTCCTCTGAGCTGTTGTAAACCAGAACGATCTGGAATAAAAACAACAGGAAGCACAGACCCCAGATCAGACAACACAAAGTCAGTTCAACAGTCCTGTGTCCTGCACAATCTCCCTGTGTCAAAATGGCTCATTAGAAAACTTCAATGATCAGTTTTAGTTTATGTTGTAAATCTTTACAGTGGTGATTGATTAATTGACTCATCTCTAATAATCAGTTTCTGGCTCAGAGGTTAGAACAATCTGATGAACCCAGGTTAAGATCTGGGATAAATCAGTTTCAGAGCAGCAGATTTAAGAGTAAGAGTCATTTTCCAGCGACAGTAACATGATGCCTTCATGCTGTGATAGGTGGACTAAATCCTGCCTGAGGTCCCAGAAGATTACCAGGTTTACAGAGATTGAACCGTCACACTGAGACACAGAGACTGACAGAAGCTATTAGAGAGTGTGAAGGAGGCTGATGAGGAGAGAGGAGGAGGAGGAGGTGACGGAGGAAGGAGATAAACTGAACGTGGGTGAAGGTCGAATGAGATCTCATCTCTCTGATGTATTCTTACTTCTCTGTTGTAGCCTGATGCTGTTTGAACACTGCACTGTGGAATTATTCATGTTACAGTATTTCCATGATAAAAAGACTTCACTGGAGTCATTTAAAGAAAAACATTTCATTATATTCCAACAGGTGTGGTCCACTCAGTCTCAGTATAATAAACCTACAGAAAAGATTAGAACCTGCTCTGACTCTCAGACTGACTCTAATGTTGTTTACAGTATAATTCATTTTTATTTCCAGCCTCCTCATGTTTCTTGTCTGTGTTTTTACCTGGAAGGTGCTGGTGTTGGTGTCGATGATGTCCCATAGAGCAAAGTCCGTCTCTCTGTCCCCGTTCTCGTCCAGGTGGACCAGTCCTGTCACACCTGAGGAACACAAACGAAGACGATGTTTTTATAACAGAGTTTATTCTCATCAGTCAGTGACAGTTCAATCAGGTTCAGGTGAATTAAAGACACGTCTGAACTCGACGCTGAACATCATCAGTCTCCAGAAACCAGAACCAGAAACAGAAGTAAACTGAGGTGTTTGTTGGATCGGCATCTGAAACTGGAAATGTGAAAGAAAACAAAGCTTGAACTTCTTTCTCTGCTCTTTACAGATTCTTTAACATGTTAGCAGCAACTGTTTTACATTTTCTTTGATCATTTATAGAATCAGCACAGTACTGTGTGTAAATCATGTCTGTAGAAGATACAGCTGTCAGAGAGCAGAGAAAAGAGGAGAATATTCAGCTCAGAGATGTGGACAGTAACATTTTACTTACTCAAGCAAAGTACGAGAAGCTCGCGACAGTTCTATAAACGTACTCCGTTACCTCCCAACAGAACCATATCTACCACAGGAGGAGGATCTACCAACAGACTGAATAATAAAGAATGATAAAGATTTGATCACCATTACAATCAGCTGTTTTTTCTACATGCTACCACCACAGAGGGTGGGGGGTGGGGGGCACCTCTCTTGTGCACGGAAAAAAGGAAAGTAGACATCAGAGGTTAATTACAGCCAATTAGCAGTTAGCGCATGTGTATGAGGCTGTAAAGACCCAGATGACTGATCTCCATAGAAACAGAGCAGCGAGGGATCAGGAGGAAATGATGAGTCAGAGGGGTCACACATGAAGCCCACAGTTCACTGTTACACACTGCTGCTAATTTACATGATATTATCAACAGTATAATCCTGTTAGGCTTTATTTAAACAAACTTTATTAACAACACATGGAAGATCAATACAGTGACAAACTCAGTGCTGAATTACACCTCCTAAAGAAAGGATGTGTTCAGATTATACACAGAGAACATTTAACCGTCAGTCACACTGGATTAAATGTTGCAATAATATAATAATACGAAAGGAATATACAAGTAGATAAAGTTAAGCCATCGAAATAATAATAAGTAAAACTGAGGAGTTGAGGAAAAGGCCCAGAGTTCGTTATATTCAGAGGTAAGCAAGCTTTTCAGTGTGCACTGAACCTTCGAACTACTTCCGTTGTTTACATTATTTGAACCAATCAGAGGCGGCTGCTGAGCGGCCCAGCTGACCAATCAGCGCTCGCAACTCGGCCGACCAATCAGCGTCTGTCTGTCTGTCGACGTTGGTTGGCTTCCATTGCCGGTGATCGTGACCTAGCGAGAGTGGCGCACAAACAAAGTCGGAGAGACGAGAGAAAATACAGAGTAAAATCAACGTTTAAATTGTCGCTTTGTCGCCTCGGTTTGTTAAAACCGTGAGAAACTTCATTACTGAAGAAGCTCGGACGCTAAAACACGTTCTGGAGCTGTTTTTACCGAACGCAACCTGCTGCTCGAAGGTAAGCTAACTAGCTAACTAATTAGCGACGAGCATTAGCATTAGCCGCGAGCTAGCGTTAGCCTTCTCTTTCTTTTAATGTTAATCCTTGCTGTGTTTGTGTTTCATGAGATGTGGGTCACTAACACGGACGGATAATAACACTGTGGTAGTTTGTTTACAACTCTTTGTGACTTAGTTGTGTCTCCTTGCGGTCAGTTTTGTAACTCTCCAGGCATGATTTGTGTCTGTGGTTGTTTTGTATCTCTCAGTAGTAAACTCTCTGTTCCTTTGCGGTCTTCTTGCATTGTTTAGTGGCCCTTATTGTGTGTCTTTATTTCTGTGTCTGTTTCTGGCTCTTTGTGGCGGTTTTGCGTTCCGTTGTGGTCATGTTGTGTGTCTGTGTGGTCATTCTGCGTCGTGTTTTGTCATTGAGTCCCGTGTTGTTGTTGACTGTGACCTGAAGAAGAGCAGAGCAGTGGAGAAGCAATGTGTCGTCGCTTTGGTTTGTTAGCACTGAGAGAAACTTGTGTCGATACTAAAACAAGCTTTAGAGCTGTTTTGTCGAACACTAATGAGGCTGAAGGTAAGCTGATAAGCTAACTAACAAGCGAGCGTTAGCATTAGCCTCCTGTTTTAATGTTAGCTTCTGGCTTATTTTTACTGCGTGTGTTGGTGTTTCTGTAACTAGAGCGGCTCTTGACCTGAGACGTGTCTCTAACTGGACATATAATAACACAGTGGTGCACTGTGTACAACTCTGTGTCTCAGTGTGACGGTTCAATCTCTGTAAACCTGGTAATCTTCTGGGACCTCAGGCAGGATTTAGTCCACCTATCACAGCATGAAGGCATCATGTTACTGTCGCTGGAAAATGACTCTTACTCTTAAATCTTTTCTCTCCTTGTGTCGTTTTTGTGTGTCTCCGTTGGTTTGTGTCCGCCCCTGGTCATTTTGTGTCTCTATGGCAGTTTAGCATCTTCCTGTGATGATGTTGTGTCTCTGCTTACACGGTGTGTTGCGGCGACAGAGGAAACTAATCCGAGCTATAGAGCTGTTTTGTCGAACACGGGTGAGGCTGGACGCTGCGGCTAACGAGCTAACTACTTAGCGGACGGCGTTAGCATTAGAATCAGCTGCCAGCTCCACTGTTAGCATTAGCCTCCTCCTATAGTGTTGTTCTTTACATTCTTTTGTTGCTTCTGTTGTGTGGTTGTGTTTCTGTGAGCAGATATTAAATGTGGGTCACTAATGAGAACAGATAGTAACACAGTGGTTACCTGTTTACAGCTCTTGCCGTCACTCCGCGTGTCTCCGCAGTTGTGTGACCATGCGGACTCGTTTTGTGTCTTTGTTGACATTTCTGTGTGTATTAGTTGGTTTGAGTCAGTTCCTAGTCCTTCTGTGTCTCTTGATGGCACCTGAACATCTTGCTGTGATGATGTTGTGTCTCTGTTTACATGGTGTGTTGTCCCTGGCCGTGACCTTTGTCGTCATATGCTGCGACCGCAGAGCAGAGCAGAGCCGCGGAGACGTCGTTGTTTTGGTTTGTTAGCACTGAGAGAAGGTTAATTACTGAAGAAGTCTGGAGGCTAAACCGAGCTTTAGAGCTGTTTTGTCGAACACAGGTGAGGTTGGACACTGCGGCTAACGAGCTAACTACTTAGCGGACGGCGTCAGCATTAGAATCAGCTGCCAGCTCCACTGTTAGCATTAGCCTCCTCCTATAGTGTTGTTCTTTACATTCTTTTGTTGCTTCTGTGAGCAGATATTAAATGTGGGTCACTAATGAGAACAGATAGTAACACAGTGGTTACCTGTTTACAGCTCTTGCCGTCACTCCGCGTGTCTCCGCAGTTGTGTGACCATGCGGACTCGTTTTGTGTCTTTGTTGACATTTCTGTGTGTATTAGTTGGTTTGAGTCAGTTCCTAGTCCTTCTGTGTCTCTTAATGGCGCTTGAATATAACGCTGTGATGATGTGTGTCTCTGTTTACATGGTGTGTTGTCCCTGGCCGTGACCTTTGTCGTCATTACTCGTGACCCGTGTCGTCATATGCTGCGACCGCAGAGCAGAGCCGCGGAGACGTCGTTGTTTTGGTTTGTTAGCACTGAGAGAAGGTTAATTACTGAAGAAGTCTGGAGGCTAAACCGAGCTTTAGAGCTGTTTTGTCGAACACAGGTGAGGTTGGACACTGCGGCTAACGAGCTAACTACTTAGCGGACGGCGTCAGCATTAGAATCAGCTGCCAGCTCCACTGTTAGCATTAGCCTCCTCCTATAGTGTTGTCCTTTACATTCTTTTGTTGCTTCTGTTGTGTGGTTGTGTTTCTGTGAGCAGATATTAAATGTGGGTCACTAATCAGAACAGATAGTAACACAGTGGTTACCTGTTTACAGCTCTTGCCGTCACTCCGCGTGTCTCCGCAGTTGTGTGACCATGCGGACTCGTTTTGTGTCTTTGTTGACATTTCTGTGTGTATTAGTTGGTTTGAGTCAGTTCCTAGTCCTTCTGTGTCTCTTGATGGCACCTGAACATCTTGCTGTGATGATGTGTGTCTCTGTTTACATGGTGTGTTGTCCCTGGCCGTGACCTTTGTCGTCATTACTCGTGACCCGTGTCGTCATATGCTGCGACCGCAGTTATGTGACCATGCGGACTCGTTTTGTGTCTTTGTTGACATTTCTGTGTGTATTAGTTGGTTTGAGTCAGTTCCTAGTCCTTCTGTGTCTCTTGATGGCACCTGAACATCTTGCTGTGATGATGTTGTGTCTCTGTTTACATGGTGTGTTGTCCCTGGCCGTGACCTTTGTCGTCATATGCTGCGACCGCAGAGCAGAGCAGAGCCGCGGAGACGTCGTTGTTTTGGTTTGTTAGCACTGAGAGAAGGTTAATTACTGAAGAAGTCTGGAGGCTAAACCGAGCTTTAGAGCTGTTTTGTCGAACACAGGTGAGGTTGGACACTGCGGCTAACGAGCTAACTACTTAGCGGACGGCGTTAGCATTAGAATCAGCTGCCAGCTCCACTGTTAGCATTAGCCTCCTCCTATAGTGTTGTTCTTTACATTCTTTTGTTGCTTCTGTGAGCAGATATTAAATGTGGGTCACTAATGAGAACAGATAGTAACACAGTGGTTGTCTGTTTACAGCTCTTGCCGTCACTCCGCGTGTCTCCGCAGTTGTGTGACCATGCGGACTCGTTTTGTGTCTTTGTTGACATTTCTGTGTGTATTAGTTGGTTTGAGTCAGTTCCTAGTCCTTCTGTGTCTCTTGATGGCACCTGAACATCTTGCTGTGATGATGTGTGTCTCTGTTTACATGGTGTGTTGTCCCTGGCCGTGACCTTTGTCGTCATTACTCGTGACCCGTGTCGTCATATGCTGCGACCGCAGAGCAGAGCAGAGCCGCGGAGACGTCGTTGTTTTGGTTTGTTAGCACTGAGAGAAGGTTAATTACTGAAGAAGTCTGGAGGCTAAACCGAGCTTTAGAGCTGTTTTTACTGAACACGAGCTAACTCGTTATCGGCGAGCGTTAGCATTAGCCTCCTCTTTTAGTGCTGTCCTGTAGCTGTGTTTACATTTCTTGTTGCTTTTCTTGTGTGTGGTTCTGTTTCTGTAACTCAGGTGTCACTGACATGAGTTGTGGGTCTCTAACGAGGACGGATGATAACACAGTGGCGGCTGTTTACAGCTCTTTGCGGTCACTTTATGCGTCTCTGGAGTCATTGTTCTAAGGCTTCATGGCCGGTTAATGTTTAAAACTCTTCCTGTTGTTAAGTTTATCTTAAATGTCAGTTGTGTTTCTGTCTGTGGTGGAAGATGTGTTGAATTAGTAACAGTATCAGTGTAGAAATACTGTTATAAGTCCTGTTTTTCAACTGTTAACTTTAGTAAAAGTGTTAATTATGAAGTTCACAATAATACACGTGTTGACAGATTAGTTGATCAACAATTAAAATAGAAATTTAAGGTGGATTCATCTGTTAAAGGTGTTGGTTCCAGCCCTCTTCTGAAACATCCCATTAATGTTGAATATTTCTGTGTTTTTGGGTGAAATTGATCATTTTCCTTTCTGTGTCTTTTATTTCCTCCAGGTGTCACCACTTCATCCATGACTCCAGAGACCAGATCAGACCAGATGAGACCAGGACAGAGAGTCTTCCAGGTAATTCAGAAACACCCTCACATCACCTGTCATCATCAGCACTTTGACATTAAGTTGTTTAGTAACTGATCTGAAGTCTGAATAATTAAATTAATACTGACATGTCTATAATTTACAGAGTTAACTCATTAATGACATTTATTTACATAGTTCATATAGAAACCGCTAACATGACGTTTTTATTTTTAGTTGATGATCAGCTCTGCCTCGTTAAAATCATCAGTTTTAAGTAAAAGTCTCGTGTGTTTTTCAGGTGAACTCACAGAAACAGCTGGATCCAGTGGAGCTGAAGGTAAGACAAGAATTTATTTCTTTTAAAAACACATCAGGGAACAAAACAGCCAATCTACAAATCAGTGGTTTGTTTTTTCTTTCTGAAGCTTAAATAGTCCTGACGTATTATAGATATAATTAGTCTTCTCCTTTCTTAATTCTATTTATAATACTGTTAGTTTATGTTTAACGTCAGGACTCTTGGAGCTTTAGAAAGAAAACAAACCACTGATTTGTAGAAAACTAGTTGATTAATTTTTATCAGCAAAATGTAATTAAATACGAAGGAGTAAAGACAGTTCAGAGTAGGAGAATCAGGTTTCTGAGTCAGTTTGTGTCATTAACATGTTGTTGTGTCTCTGCAGGAGGAGGAGGTGACGGCAGCAGCTGAAGGTCTGGACCTGAAGAGGATGAAAGAAAAACAGAGTTATTGAGCTGATAATCACAGACTGATGCAAGTAAAGCTGTTTGGTTTTATTCACTCAGTTTCTAACAGTGTGATGTAGTTGTCCTCATGTGCTCACTTAGTACATTAGCTTGGTTTGTAGAGATATAAAGACTGTGACCGGAAATGTTTAACGTCTTTACACTGTCATGATTTTCCTCTGAAAGAAGAGCAGCTTTTACCTCTAGATGATTCTTCAACTGAAGTTTGTAACTCAGACACTGGTTGGTTTGTGGTATTCTTTGAGTATTTTACTTTTTTAGTCTTTGACAGTTTGAACTTCAATACCCAGAAACCCTCTGTGCTTTTGGTTCTGTGATTTGAAAGTTGCTGATGTTTGTTGTTTCTGAATTTTCTCTTCAGGACTCAGAGTTGAACATCAGCTGATGGAGAGAAGAGACATGAAAACATTTCCAGAAGGTCAGTGTTTATTGTTTTCAGTCTGACTCTGTCATTATCTCAGCTGCAATAACATAATCCACTTTAATAATAATTATCAGTATTTTTTCACTATGTCACTGCAAAAAGAATTGGTATGAAACTCTTAAATGTGTGTCTCCTGTGTAGAGTCAGACTGAAAACAATAAACACTGACCTTCTGGAAATGTTTTCATGTCTCTTCTCTCCATCAGCTGATGTTCAACTCTGAGTCCTGAAGAGAAAGACAACAAAAATCAGCAGCCTTGAACATCAAACCAAAAGCACACAGGGTTTCTGGGTATTGAAGTTCAAACTGTCAAAGAGTAAAAAAGTAAAATACACCAAATCCACGAAAAAACCAGTGTATTGAGTTACAAACTTCAGTTGAAGAATCATCTAGAGGTAAAAGCTGCTCTTCTTTTAGAAGAAAATCATGACAGTGTAAAGACGTTTAAACATTCCTGTCACCAGTGACATTCTTTACATCTCTACAAAACAAGCAAATTTAAACGGTTGATGAGCACGAGGACAACCACATCACACTGTTGTATGAACGGGTGAGTAAAACAAAGCACCTGCTGGTGGTCAAATTTCTCTCACTTTTACTGTGGTTGTCAAATATTGCCTGTAACAAATCAATAAATTTCATTCTAAACGTTTGAGCTGAGTTTCTCCATTTTCTTATTAGTTATGCTTTATATAATAGTTGTACACTAATTTTAAATCTGCAAGCATTTGAAAGTTTTAAAGTATAGCATACTATAGTCAGGTGTTGAAAATGTCATACTATAGTCAGGTGTTCAAAATATGATAAAAATGTCATACTATAGTCAGGTGTTGAAAATATGATAAAAATGTCATACTATAGTCAGGTGTTCAAAATATGGTAAAAATGTCATACTATAGTCAGGTGTTCAAAATGTGATAAAAATGTCATACTATAGTCAAGGTGTTCAAAAATGTGATAAAAATGTCATACTATAGTAAGGCACTGTTCAAAATGTGATAAAAATGTCATACTATAGTAAGGTGTTCAAAATATGATAAAAATGTCATACTATAGTCAGGTGTTCAAAAATGTGATAAAAATGTCATACTATAGTAAGGCACTGAAAATGTGATAAAAATGTCATACTATAGTCAGGTGTTCAAAATGTGATAAAAATGTCATACTATAGTAAGGATGAAAATGTGATAAAAATGTCATACTATAGTCAGGTGTTCAAAATATGATAAAAATGTCATACTATAGTCAGGTTCAAAATGTGATAAAAATGTCATACTATAGTCAAAATGTGATAAAAATGTCATACTATAGTAAGGTGTTCAAAAATGATAAAAATGTCATACTATAGTCAGGTGTTCAAAATGTGATAAAAATGTCATACTATAGTCAGGTGTTCAAAATGTGATAAAAATGTCATACTATAGTAAGGTGTTCAAAATATGGTAAAAATGTCATACTATAGTAAGGCACTGAAAATGTGATAAAAATGTCATACTATAGTCAGGTGTTCAAAATATGGTAAAAATGTCATACTATAGTCAGGTGTTCAAAAAACTGATAAAAATGTCATACTATAGTCAGGTGTTGAAAATGTGATAAAAATGTCATACTATAGTAAGGCACTGAAAATGTGATAAAAATGTCATACTATAGTAAGGTGTTCAAAATATGATAAAAATGTCATACTATAGTCAGGTGTTCAAAATGTGATAAAAATGTCATATGTCAGTGTCAAAATGATAAAATGTCATACTATAGCACTGAAAATGTGATAAAAATGTCATACTATAGTAAGGCACTGAAAATGTGATAAAAATGTCATACTATAGTAAGGTGTCATGAAAATGTAAATAGTATGATAAAAATGTCATACTATAGTAAGGCACTGAAAATGTGATAAAAAATGTCATACTATAGTAAGGTGTTCAAAATATGATAAAAATGTCATACTATAGTCAGGTGTTCAAAATGTGATAAAAATGTCATACTATAGTCAGGTGTTCAAAATGTGATAAAAATGTCATACTATAGTAAGGTGTTCAAAATATGATAAAAATGTCATACTATAGTAGTGTTCAAAATTGATAAAATGTCATACTATAGTAAGGCACTGAAAATGTGATAAAAATGTCATACTATAGTCAGGTGTTCAAAATATGATAAAAATGTCATACTATAGTCAGGTGTTCAAAATGTGATAAAAATGTCATACTATAGTCAGGTGTTCAAAATGTGATAAAAATGTCATACTATAGTAAGGTGTTCAAAATATGATAAAAATGTCATACTATAGTAAGGTGTTCAAAATGTGATAAAAATGTCATACTATAGTCAGGTGTTCAAAAACTGATAAAAATGTCATACTATAGTCAGGTGTTCAAAAACTGATAAAAATGTCATACTATAGTCAGGTGTTCAAAATGTGATAAAAATGTCATACTATAGTCAGGTGTTGGAAATATGATAAAAGTGTCATACTATAGTCAGGTGTTGAAAATGTGATAAAAATGTCATACTATAGTCAGGTGTTCAAAATGTGATAAAAATGTCATACTATAGTCAGGTGTTGGAAATATGATAAAAGTGTCATAGTATAGTCATAGTATAGTAAGGCTCTAAAAATAAAAAATCTGTCTTTTTTTCTAATCTGTTAAATTTGAACTAAGTTTGGTTGGAAAAAGCTAAAATGTAGAAAAATGAACTGACCGGTGTAACATGTTCTCCAGCTCTCAGGTTCAGATTCACCTCATCTGTCTCAGCAGTGTGGCAACTAAAATTCACAGAGAAAACAACATGTAAACAACAGGTAAACAAAGCCTGAGGAGGTTTGTCTGATTGAACTGACTCAGACAGGTGTTTTTTACCTGACATGTCTTCATCAGAGGTGTTCCTGAAAATTCCTGTCAGCTGATTTCTGTGGATGTGGTCATCGTACCTGTTACCATTGAGATCAGCTGACAGGAAGCTTCAGTGACACCTGTGATGGAGAAATGTGATGATTAAGTGTGTGTTACGTGTCAGTATGTGGTCTATGGTCACTCTTATAAGAACAGTTGATTCACCTGGTGGATCCTGAACGTCTCAGACTCATGAAGATCCACTGAGGCCTGTGAACCTTCTCTGAGTCTGTGCTGATGGTCTCTGGACTTCATCCTGTCCTCTCCTCTCTAATAACACTGCAGCAGCTCAGTCTACAGACACAAACACAACAACAAACCATTATTAAACACCTGTAACTGTAAGGCTGTGTTGTAGCCATGAAACACACAGACAGGATGGTTTTATTCTGATAAAACAGGAAATAAAATTATTCTAAATAATTCTGTTTAAGTATCAAAATTCAAATACATTAAAATTCATCTTATAATAGTAAGTATATAAGTATTAGGAGCTGATCTGTATTTGCTCTGTGGCTTGATCCTTTGTCACTAGTTACTATTGCTACAGCAACAAGTGACAACAGGCGTTAGCATATCTTGCCTAGCGTAGCTACACTGTCAAGCCAACAACAACATCCAATAAAATTACAGTTTGGCAATTTTAAATAAAATTCACAACTGCTACCGACTGCTACTACTACTGAGATGATCAAGGTTAGAAAAGTAACGGCTTCAACCCCCGGAAGAGCTACGTTAGCATGAGCTTGTTACCATCCCTCAAACAATACAGAGAATGTTGTATTCTGGGTCGTCGCCATGTTGTTGTTCACGCAGAATCAAAACATAAACTGACAACCGATGCTCACGTTCCCAAACATTTTCTCACACCTCGTTCATGGTGTGAAATAATCAGAAATGCATTCAATTGGATGGAGTATCTATCTATCTAAAATAAAACATGGCTCCAAATGATTGGTGCAATAGAAATTCCCTGCTGCCACCGAAACTCTACTGCAGCAGCTTTGAGCCCTAATGACAGACTCTCCCAGACTACTGTAAATAACACTAAGAAATGTACCAAATCTCCAACAATCTTTGTTGATGCAGTGACTCTAAACGTGTTACTACGCTGGAAAACTAGAAGTCAGCTCTCTGTTTTGTATTTTAGTGCGTCTTCTATTTTATATGAACGTTTTAAAACAGGAATAGGCTTTTTTTTTTACCGATACTCCTGTAATTCAATGACTCCAAACCAACGCCCAGGTGCATTACTACACTAGACTACTAAGTCACGACTCTTTGTTTTGTATCTTAATCCGTCTTCTATTTTATAACAACACTTTTAAGGAACTATCACATTTTCTTCAACAGATTCCAACAGATGTTGTGACTCCAGAGCCAACACCGGGTGAAACTCGAAGAAGACGCTGCTGGATCCGGATTTAAGGCGACCATCCAGCCTAAACTGTTAGCTAGCCTTAGCTTTCTTCGCTACATGTCCCTTTTCAGTGACTGTAGTACATACGTCAACACAGTAGAGGAAAAAACAATACATTTAACCTTAAAGTGTCATAAGTAGCAGTTAGTGATATAATAAAGCCATATAACTCACCTTACCTTTAGTGAGGCGGTCACTGCACACCTGCGGAATATCCCCCTCCGCTCCTCCGACCGCAGATGAAGGCTAAACCGCTTCTCTCGGCGTTTTTTCGGTCACTTTCTTGCATATTCTCCGTCAAAAACAACATCATTGGTAAGACTCGATAAAAACTTCCCGTGGCTTCTCGGTTTGATTGATTTGAAAAACTATACGCGACGCAAACCATACGCATTTCGGGAGCGTGTGTGGGCATCTTCCATTAAGCAGAAAATGGCGGACCATCACTTCCGGGTCTACAGCCGCTGACTGTGCCGACGCCAGACGCAAACAAACGACTGTCCAATCACAAACAAGAAACGTTGTCCCACCGTTTCCGTAATCTGAAATGTAAAGTGCGGCCAAATCACAGACATAGACTGGATCTGAAATAAATATAACAAATATAATAATTTATAAAATTCATAGTCTATGATCATATGGTGCAAAAAAAAAAGTCAAGTTTACATCAGCAGTAATTTTAGAAAAGAATGGAAATATCTAGAGTGGTGTGTTCAGGTGTACAGGTGGAAGAGAGAGATCACATTTTTATTTCATCTTTTTTTATTGAGAATCAGAGACTGAGCATGAAAAAAAACAAAAAAAAAACACAAGCCACTATGTTACCAGGAGTGAAAATATAAAGATAAAAAATATGATCTATGAGAACTTTACTTCTTCTCCAATAACAAAACTCTATTTACAGCTTTCTATATAGAAATCTGTACCAACATACTATACTGTATGAGTTACAGAATTATTGTTGTTGCTAATTATTGTCATATGGAGTAAGAAATTAAACACACTCACAGTGAACAGGAAGGTTTGCAGGTGAAGACAGGAGATCAACACATGAAGTTGCTGCAGGTTAATATTCACATTCACACTAAAAATAACTGAAAAACAGCTGCCTGAAAAATAAATACACACAAACACATGTGGAAGTAAAATGTAAATGTATGAAAATGTTTAAAGGTAATCTCCAAAATTCTGGATCTGTAGGACTGGCATTTTAAAAAACACACGTTTGTACCTTTTTCCTTCTGAAACATGACAAAACAATGAATAAATATTTGTATAAAACACCTTATTGTGCTCTGTGTAATGTCATATTCTCAGAATTCATTCAAACATCCTCAAGGTTCAGATTTAAATATATAAAAGATAATTTGTCTTGTTGTGTCAGCTCCACAGTCCAAAACTCAAAGAATGTTCAAATTACTGTTTTTAGCTGGTGGTCCGTGGCCCCCTGGTGGTCTGTGAAGGCATCACACCATGAATTCGATGATGTATTTTTTGATTTAACATGTATTATTTATATTCCTGCTGCACAAACATCAGAGCACTGAGAGTTTACTACAACAGAACCACGTGATGCTGTTAACATTAACCTGAGTGAGTTTTATGTGTTCCTGGAAAGTGATGACTGGCTTTCCAGGAATGAGGGAGTGTTTGTCTTTGTGTGTGTGAAGGTTAACATTTACAACAGAAAAAATAAATCATTGATCTGAATCACTGACCTGTGCTTTGTGAAAAAAAACAACAACACAGGAACAAACCAGAATAAAACTCTGACATCAAAGTATCTGAACCTGATGTACGGAATCAAATTAGGGTCAAAAAGACTCTGAGCAAATAAAATGTGTTTTGACCAGTGTTGACCTTGTCTTTACACCTGAATCTGACTGAACGATAACATCCAATCACAAAGCAGAGTCAGGTCTTCTACACCTTTTATGACCTGCGGTGGAGAAGGAAGCAACAGATTAATTTAACAGGTTTACAAAGGTTGATTTGATTTTACTTTAAAATCTGTACCTTCAGTTCTATATTGCTGAGTTTTAAAAAGAAGATAACAAGCTGCTCAGACTGATTCAGAAAATCCAGGATGAGCACAAATTTACTGTTCAAGCCGAAACATTTTCAGATCTTCTAAATGTGTCTTCAGCTAAGTTCATGTTTGTTTGCATTCACTCACACCTCAGAGCTCTGCAAAGGCCTAGAACAGAGACCTGAACCTGGTCAAGACCTGGCCCCACTGAACCCGACTGGAGACAGTATAATGTTTTGACCCTTAGCTCACCAGAAACACCAATATCTGAACTCTGTCTCCTTTATTCTGTCCACAAGTCTCTGCAAATCTACTTCCAACACACAACGAGCCTGGACGATTCAATTTCCTGACTGATGAATCGACTAGCTGCTTCAGATCTAAGGACTCCTTGTAGCCTGGATTGATCTCTGAGTTGTAGTTCCTGCTGCTCACCTGAAAACATCCATAAAACTCACCATTCTCTAAAAACTCAAACCTTTTCCTGTGCTCTCTCACCTCCCCTCCCTTGACTTCTAGCATTAACAGAACAGGACTCAACCTCCTCTCAGAGAATGAACCCTGCAGTGAATGAGTTGAACTGTTCTTTCTCAGTCAGTTCGTACAGCGAGGGAACAATCGCAGCAGCTGCACGAACATAAAGAAGGCATGATGAAAATTGGCTTCAGGCTGCGCTGGAGGAACAAAGCACAGAGGCGGAGTAATGGGCTCTAATTTCAATTTCAGAAAACCTTATGTCAGTTTGTGCTGATTGCTTCAGGCTGATAAAGGTGTAAGAAAAAAAACTTGTGTTGTACAGATTTGTAAATAAATACGAGGCGGTTCACGCAGAGAGATTCATGTTGTGATGAATCAGAAAAGACTGTAACGAGGCACCATCACCAACAAGCCTCCATTAAACAACAAAATGAAGAAACTAAAATAAAGACAAACCAGAGGAGCAGATTTTCGACATCCATGTTCCTCACAGTCTGAAGAACCTGAGCGTTCAGGATGAAGCTCTGCTGGTTTGTTTATAACCGAGCGACCCATCGATTTCAGACAGGAAAGCCAAAGATATGTTCTGCTAAAGTATTTTCAGGCCATGAAATTAAATCTAAGTAATGTATAGAAGTATGAAAACATCTAGGTGGATGTGTTCAGGTGTATGGGGGAAGAGTCGCACATGGAAAACCTGTAGTGTCTTTTATCAGAACGTTTTAATGAATGTGTTTTATTTTCCTTCTATACTGACAATTTTTATTTTCCTGTAACATCATTCTATTGTTTTTAATTTCCTTTTCCATTTTGTTAGCCACTTTGCCTCACAAAAAAAAATCGAATTACATTTTTTAAATAACTTTTTAACATATTCTAATTATTTTATCTAATTTTTTATTTTTTATTTTTTATTTTTCCCAACATATCTTAATTCTATTTTCCATTATATATATATATTGTATACACATTTTATACTTTATATTTAATGTTATTTTTTCACTTATATTCTCTTCTGGCAAAAGAAATTCTCATTTTATCTCACCTTATCTTATTTTATCCTATTTGAACTTATTTTATTTTTAATTTATCTTAAATTAACTTATTTTATCTTATCCTATTTTATTTTAAGCCAGTAACAGTCTGAGGTATTTCACTGATTTGTTTCGACCTGTTGGTACCACTAAACAGTCCATAGGGTTTATCATCTGGGTACCATGACTGTGTCTATAACATTTCATAGTAATCCATCCACGACAGTGAGACTTGCTGACTCTCTGACTCTCGTGTGAAACCATCTACATCAGTGGTCGGTGTTAATGTGTCCAGCACCAAGAATAGCCTGTTTTCTGCCTGCATGTACGGCAGCTTTTAGAAGCTGTGAGGTCAACTCAAGGGCTTCAATAACGTCACGCTACTTCCTGTCATAACTCTAAACCCAAACATACGCTGCTCTGAACGACCGATGCCGTCGTTTTTTTTGTTTTGTTTTCAACCTGCTGAACAGAGGAGATCTGTTGTGATACTCCTCGATCCATCAAACACGGTGAGAAGTGGCTGTCCATTAGTTAATGGAGCGGAAACGTCAGAGAGAGGAAGCTATAATCTGATCTCCCTCTCGCCTCTCTCTATTCATGGGTTTTACAGTCAGCCTGCCTCCCTCCTCCAATGTCCTATTTGTCATGGATATTATCTCTGATGAAATCTTATTACTCCCTGCCTCCCTTTTCTCTCTCATTCATTCTTTTTCCTTCTCATTCTCCCTCCTCATAGATCATTCTTTAGCACTGTGGCCTATCACCCTGTATTAACTATTAATATGCATAGATGAGGATTAAAAAAAAAAACAGAGACCATACAGAAAATATTGAATAGAACAGTCCCCAAAGATGAAACAGATCTCATGTTGTGTTATTGTGTGGTATTTTAGTTTTCACAGGTCTTTCTGTGAAATCAGAAACAGTTGTTTTATCAATACCAGACTCCATTGACAAAAACAGGAATTTTAACAGGAGCCGCTGGAATACCGCTGCCTTGATCTGTTAGTGTGTTTGTGTTATTGTGTGTGTAATTTTATTTATATTAAGGGTCTGGATACTTCTTCCACCACTGAAAGTCACACAGTAACACAAACACACTAACAGATGGAGGCAGTGGTATTCCAAGTCTGCTCGGTAAAATTCCTGTTTTTGTCAATGGAGTCTGGTATTGATATATAGTGATGTTTCTGGTTAGACATAAAGGATCTTACTCTTTAATAGGGTCATCTCTCTTTAGCTGCACAGTTGATTCCAGCTTCCTCACTGCAATATTAAGGATAACTGCTGTGTTTTTGAACCTGAGCTTATTTACCAGACTCCATTGACAAAAACAGTAATTTTATTGAGCAGAACGCAGGAGCTGCTGCCATGATCTGTTAGTGTGTTTGTGTTACTGTGTGGTACTTTTACTTAAGTAAAGTATCTGATTACTTCCTCCACCACTGAAAGTCACACAGTAACACAGACACACTAACAGATGGAGGCAGTGCTGTTCCAGTTCTGCTCAGTAAAATTCCTGTTTTTGTCAATGGAATCTGGCATTGATATATATAGATGTTTCCCATTAAACAAAAAGGACCCAAAAATTTTTCAGGCCCAGGTTCAAAAATACCAGAATTATCCTTTAAGCCCAAACTGAAAATATTTGCTGGGTGAAATATCAGCCTCGTCTAATAAACAGAACAGGTACAGGTCTGTGTTTGGAGTCTGTTTTGGTCCTGAAAGCCAAAAACCTGTTGCCTAGTAACCAGGGATCACTTCATCCCAGGTTCCCCCTGCCTCTGGCTTATAAATCAGAGATTAGAAAAGACTGACAAATCTCATTATAACGCCTGTGCTCTCTCATCTCACACTGTCAGGTCACACAGCAGGTAAAGACTTCATCACACGACAACACACAGCGACGGGAGGCAGGAAAACATACAACAACATGTAGGAAACCTCCAGAGCTGCAGAGCTCATCTACGGCAGGCAGCACAGACATAAAGCACAGTAAATAAACCACAGTCTGGCGACCTCTCCAGAGTCTGCTGTCATCACCTTCACCAGGTGTCCATTTCTACAGAGAGAAATTCTTTTCATTTCAGGCAAAACGACAAAATCATTTGTGAAGAGGGAGCACTTCTCCAGGGGAGCGAGTGAAATGGGTTTAAAATGTGTTTTCAGTGCGACTGAAAACTGGCAGAAATCCTGGTGGAGGTTCAGCTCAGGGAGGATTTTTATTAAAAGGACAAACAGGAAGCGACAACACCCACTCCAGCACATGGTTTATATATCACATGACCAAGATACACAACTGATAATCGAAAGAACATTTTATAAAAGGTAAAACATTGGTCAGTGTTCAGGGAATGAGTGATTGAAAACCTCAGGAACGATTAACAAGTTAATTTAACTGAACTAGCACAGTGAGCAGGAGTTAAACTCCAAATCTGAGTGAATCTGTCTGTAAACCCTTCAGTCGTATCGCTCCACAAAATAAGACTCCACTCAGCCAAATATAACGTATTTCTCAGTGATAAACGACCGTGTTTCTGTCACATCTGAGAGTCGAACTTAGAAGAACAAGATGAGAAGGACATTTTGTATCAGTTAACAAGTTATCAAGCTAGCTAGCTAATTAGCAAGTGTTAGTTGCGATCTAATGTTAGCTAGCTAGTTAGCTAGGCCTGCTAGCAGTGCTTAATTTATAAATCAGGAGCTAGCTAGCTAACAGCACTAAAGTTGTCACAACAGGTTGCTTTCAGTGTCTGTGGTAAAATGTATTATTTGGTTATAAGAGACACGATGAGGCTGTATTAGCTTGGCAGCTAACTAAGTATTAATATCACAGTAGTGTGTGAAGTGCCAAATTAGCTAGCAAGCTAACTAGCATTCTATGTTCATTGTTGTTGTTTGTCGCATTATGATGTAGTTGTTTATTTTATTTACTTATTTACTTTAGTAAATTGTTCAGATAAACCTTTTTTCCAGAATATTTTCGAACTATTTGTCCTAAAAGTCGATTTGCTGTTTGCTTTGTCTTCAGCTGCACGAGCAGCTCAGAGCTTTAAGCCAAATGCTAATATGCTAATATTTAGCAGGTATACGTTTTACCATGTTGACCACACAAACAACACAAACAAACTGACAAATCAAGGCATCAGTATTCAAGCAGCTCCTGTTAAAATTGCAGGAATCTGGTGAAGACAAAATGTCCACAAAATAGACTTAAAAATTCAACTGGTGCACAGAGGAACTGTTGTATATTGCAAAGCAACTCAAACAGAAGCCAACCAGAGTCGTTTATTTACGCCACAAAATCACTAAATAAGTCTTTAATTATTCTGAACTATGATAAATGAAGTCAGAGGAGGGAGGAGGAAACTGATGATGATGGAAGTGTGACTCCAGCTCATCCCTGCTGTGTGTGTTGTACAGAAAACCTCATGACGGCAGGTCGTAATAGAGCACACCTGATGCAAAGGCAGAGAAAGAGCTGATGTGAGAAGAGGAGGAGGAGGAGGAGGAGGAGGTGTGATTTCTAGATCTAAAAATGGCACAGAGACATTCTCAGTGATGAATAATGAAAACCTCTGTATGAGAGAAAAAGAGGGAGATGTTCTGGCTCATGAGAGGCAATCACATCTGATTGCTTCTGTATTATTATTGTCACCATTATTATGATTATTATCAGAGCTCCGAGATGAAACTGTTGCATTCACACGAGCTGCTGTCAGTCACCAGAATTAGATTAGATTTTCCCATGTGGGTCCATGTAGCATCTGTCAGCTCATACGGCTTCATGTTAGCAGCTTCTGTTTGTTTGTGTCAATGTGAAATCGACAACAGGCAGAAATAAATCTCCTTCTCCCCTTGTTACAGGTGATTGTAGAGACTTTCCGTTTTAGGCTCATCCTCTGGAGAGCAGAGGATGAACTAATGAGGAACTTACGGTGGCTGACAAGGACAAACACTGCAACTGTTTTGATGGACAGGATGGACTATTTCTTTAACTCTGTTATTATCAAACACAGCCACAACCTCAGGGCCCTGTTTGCTACCAATGACATTATAAAGTGGTGCAGGAATAAGTCCTGAAGGAAGTCAGTTAGCATGTTAGCATGTTAGCATGTTAGCTCTTCCTGTTGTCAGTGTGTTTCTGGTTAAATGTCTGAAATAAGGTCTGTGGTTTTAACACAAGCTCCAAGACATTTTCAGGTTTTATTCTCCTGACATAAAATGGGTCAGTAAATCCCCACTCCTGATGTTGAAGCTTTTACGTGTCTTAAAAAAGGCGGTTGCTAACGAGTGTCTAAATGAGACTACAGAGGTTGTCGGGGACGTTAACATGAAAACCCATCTACTCACCAGTCCACCACTATGAAAAAATCCCACTGGCTTTTAGCGGAGGAACCAGGCTGATGCTAACTTCAGGGTTGGACTACAGAAACACATCATCTATGCATCCACTCCATTATTTGGTGAATATAAACCAAAGAAAGAGGCCGCACAGTTAAAGGTCACGTTGACCACAATTTGTTTTCCTCAAGGAAAGTTCAATCCAGGATATACAGGACAGGTCTGAGTACATGAGTAGACCTGCAGTCACTGAACAGTAGAAAAAGTTCAGACATTTCTATCCATGTCTATTTCTGACACCATTAAGACAAAGTATGTCTTCAAAAAAGTCCCAATAGTCCAGTTTAAAGAGAACAATTTGAGAGTTAAATGGACCTGTATTCATTTAATCTTTGGGCCCACTGAACCACAAAGTGAAAAAGTAAAGTCTGCTGTTACCATGGTTACAAGAAGTCTAATATAGTTGAGACTAACATGAGCTGTGATTTTAAATGACAGAGCTATGGCAGGTGGACGGAAACCGGTCAACCAACCACAGGACGTTCTTTGTATAAATGAGCAACAACAGACTGAAACAAAAAGAAATATGATGCAGCTGCCACAATTTTCAGAGCAACAACCACCTGCAAAATAAATCAGCAGCTGATGGCTGAAACATTAACCTTTAACTATTTTAATTGGGACTAAAATAAGAGGATTTTCTAATTTTCTTATAACATTCATAAATAAAGCACATTAAATATGTGTGTTTTGGTGAAACAAGATGAAACACCTGAGGACAAAACTTTGGATTCTTGCAACGAATTGCAATGAATGTTTTTCTTTATTTCCTGACAATTCAGAAGTGTAATTATCCTGCAGCCTTGTTTGTCCCAACATTTGAAAAATGGTTTAAAAGTGTCTTGTCCCCCAGAGGAAAACATTATTATCAGCTCAGGCCAGAGCCCTTGTTAGCCCTCCTCGTTCACAGGTGTTATTCAGACATGTTGAGGCTGCAGTGATGCTAACAGACACCATAAAGGCTTCGCGGTGATGGATGTCCACAGCAGAGAAAGGAGAATGAGGCAGAGATAGGAGGCAGACGGAGGAGTGGAGGGGCAGCAGGGTGGAGGAGAGACAAGGACAGGAGGAGACGGGAGGCTCTGGTTTCACACGATTAGATTTCCTGGGCTATTTTTGGGGGTCTCCTCCGCCGACTTACAGGGGCTTCTGACAACGAGACGAGCAGAGAGATCAGGTCTCTTTCGATAACAAGAAGAGACGGATGAAAAAACGTCTGAGACTGAATGACAGAAATGAGACGGATGGAGGAGAGGAAGATGGAAAAACATGACGTGAGATGACAGGAGATGGAAAATGAAGGGCAGTAATTGAAGGTTGGATCTGATCTCAGGTCAGATTCAAACCTTATCTTCAACTGAGAAAATTCTAACTTTGTGCAGCTTTGACAGATTATTTAACCTTGACCGAAGGAAGAAAATATTCTCCAATAACACAGACTCTAACACTTTGACTGATCATCTTAACTAGTGTTGAAAGATAATTACATAAACTAATAGGTTACATGATCTCTGATTCCTCAACACATCAACTGGTTCATTGGTTCCAGCAGGTAGTGAACAGTCCAACATGACCTGACTCTAAAGCCTGAGGACCAAAAAACTGATTTAACAGAGTTTTAAAGAGTCCTAATACCTGGACTGAGTCAGCCAGACCTCAGTCAGTGTCCCTGTTCAGACCTGGTACTAATGTGTCAGGTGATCTGATCATAAGTGGACGGCTCTGAGGACGTATTGACATCTGATCACTCAAAGGTGGTCTGGACACTGAAGGATTGTCCACTCGACTCACCGCAATACAATGATTTATTGGCGGAATGAGCCTTAAAACAGGAATCATATTCCCTCGTCCCAGAGTCAGTGTGTTTCTGGTTAAATGTCTGAAATAAGGTCTGTGGTTTTAACACAAGCCCAAGACATTTTCAGGTTTTATTCTCCAACATAAAATGGGTCAGTAAATCCCCCACTCCTGATGTTTGAAGCTTTTACGTGTCTTAAAAAAGGCAGTTGCTAACGAGTGTCTAAATGAGACTACAGAGGTTGTCGGGGACGTTAACATGAAAACCCATCTACTCACCAGTCCACCTTTACAGCCTCGTTGTGTTTCTACTCACGCTCTTTCAAACTCTCACTAACTTTCTAAGAAGAAAGGCTTTTGTAGAAGAGCTCAGAGCTAAATGAAATGACCAGTTGGAAGCTTAGTTGCCAGTGCACTGGTTTACTGCAGGTGTTGACCCAGGTTTTTAGACATTCATCAACAAAAAAGACGAGAAAGCTGCAATTACAGCTCCTGAAAAGATTACTGCTGAAGTCAAACAAAGGTTTGGGTCTTTATTTTCCATCTTAAAAGCTAATGTTCTGAACCAATCTATGGCTTTAGACTCTCATGTTGCTCTTGTTTTTTCCATTTAAGAAATATTGCTTAAGTCATGTTTGGATTAATGCACTCTTTTCTGAACAAAGCATCTATTAATCGCAACCTGTACAAAACGCTGCTGCATTTGACTCGATCTTAGATTTGAAAAATAAAGCGTCATCAGTCTATCCTTCAGGGACCATGAACACACAGCAAATTTATTACAACTCTCCACATTAATTTGTGAGCTGCCTTGTCGTGAACCACAGGGGGACGCACAGTCTGATGTTTATTAACGCCGCATGAAGCAATCATATTAAACAAATTGAATCGTTTCCCTCCAGCACTTGACGGTCTGACTGCGACTGACAGGTTCGCTTCTTTAACCCCGAGGTCGCACAGAGCGATGGCGCTAATGGAGGATGGATAGATGGATGGAAAAACAAAAAGGTGGCGAGGGAAAGGTTTGAAGAGGAGCAGAAAGAAATGAAGAGCAGACCAAATAAGCTGCATAAACACGACTGACCCTGAAGTCACTCCTGTGTTTTCACAGGACGACGACGAAGGCTGCAGAGAAGATGCAAAAATACACCTTAATTTCTCTAAATAGATGTTTACCATAGGTTTTTATTGAGTTTTCCTTCTTGCATTGTGTGTTTCCATGGTCCTAATTTGATGTATTTTATCTTTTTAATGCTCATTAGTCAAGTACAGCCTTTTATTACCGATGGTTTACCTCTTCCTTCTAATTTCTTATGTGTAGAACAATAATATTAGATTTATGTTCTTGTTATCTGTACACATTTTACATACACCTGCTTAAAATACATAATAATTAAAAAAAGGAAAGTCTTACTTTTAATTGTGGACCTCATCATCATTTTTATTGTCTTTATTTATATTTAAGACTATCATAAACAAAGTACAGGAGGTAGTTACATCTTACATCTAACCTTAGATTATAAATGATCCCTCCACTGGTTTCTATCTGGTTGAAGACCCACTAAAGTTCATTCTGCACAGGACATGTGGCTTGTCAAGGCCTGAGGGAGATATGGGATAATGATAGAAAAGCAAAGAGGTGGAGAAAAAAAATGCAACTTTGCACAGAACAGGGCAAAAAAAATGAAGTGCTGGGGGTCAGCAGATTTAGTCTTTTTCAGCTGTGAAAAAAAATACCTGTGCAGGAAAAGATCATTACTGCAGACTCTGGGGTTCCTGCTTTGTACACTTCTCCATATTGCAGATTTATCCAGAAACAAGAAGCTGCTCGGCACCAGATTGTTAGAGAAACATGCAGTGACAGGAAAACAGTGGCAGAGACAGTGACATGCAATTTAAATCTCCCCCAGAGACTCTATACTGTCATTTTACTCTGTGATCGATCAGTTGGTGTCTTAAGGTAGAGGGAGATTAGTTAAACAGCTTTTTTGTGACTATGCAGAAAGTTTAATAACTTTTGTGGTTTTTCTGTTTCAGTTGATTGAAAGTTAGAAGTCATTTCTGTCTGTTTTTTTAACTGTATTTTAACAGAATGAAGGATTTTAGTCATCACATGTCTGGATCTGAAGTTATTAGAGAAACGAGCTGAGCTAACGTTAGCAAGACATTCTGTGTCTGCCAAACTGTATCAGAGAAACACTGATTTTAACATGGAACTGCTTTATTTTGTGGTTTTTATTGGTTTTAATCACCTGGTCTGTTTGTTTTTGAGAGGAGGAGACCTCTGTGGATAAATTGGCTCCTGGTAACAACCTCCTGTACCTTTGGATCGTAGCAATCTAAGCTAACGTAGGCGGGAACTCGTGGCAACTCTTCCAGGATGATTTCTTACCATGAAGACAACAACTCCCATGATCCTACGCCCCTTCAAAATGTCACCAAACTCTGTTCTAGCAGCAGAAATTACATCCTGTGCTTCAAAAATGACCCAAGACCTATCAATCATCCTGAAAGCGTCCTGTCCTTCACACTAACTGCCATTCATTCTCTCACAGTCTTTCTCACTCCTCCACACTGCTGACCTGCGACGACCTCTGACCTGGTGACCCGTCAAAAAATAAAGCACCACCTCAACTCTCCAATCCAGCCAAGAAAAAGCAAACACCCACAAAAACACACAAAAACTCAAACAAGTGTGTCAAACAGACCTCTCTCGTCCGTCGGCTCTGTGGTTTGTGTGTTTTGGAGAGGTTACAACAGAGGAAGTTGGTGTGGAGTTTTGTGTCATTCATCAGATGGACCTGAAGGCTGAACTCACCTCTGACACATAGAAACCTCCCTTCATCCCCCACGATAACAACTAATATCAGCACACTCACCGAGAACAGAACATAAAACTAAACACCATGAACACCACTGCTGACCTTTATCAGAGTTTACAGACTGATTTCCTTCTTTTCCAGTTCAGTTTCAGTGATCCATGATTCATCTCTCTGAGCAGAGGCTGGAAAGTTCAGTTGGAAATGACACATATGAGCATCATTTACTGGAAATACAGCAGAACAACAACAACTGATCCTGTCTGTTTGCAGCCGAAAGAACGACTGACTGGGAGGATTCATCGTCTCGGATGTTTTAACAAAGAAAACAGTCACCATAGATGGCCTCCTTCTCTGACTCTCCTTATGTTGTGCCATGAGTCCTGTGGATTAGTTAGGGTTAGGATGTAACCACCTTGAACTTTGACCTTTAACCGCCATATTCTAATCAGTTCATGCTTGAGTCTGAGTGAAAGTTTGTGCCAAATTTAAAGAAACTTCTTCAAGGTGTTACTGAGATATCACATTCACAAGAAAGAGACGAATGACCCAAAAACACAAACTAATTAAATGTTAATTTTTAAGTCTCTTTTAGCTGATTTTCATCTGTTGTGTCACAACTTTTCATTTTAGGTCAACTGATTTTATGTCCCAACACATCCAGTATCACTGCAGAGCTTCTAGTTCTGAGTTGACAGAATCGACAACCAACACACCTCTGACTGCTCTAACAGTCCAAATAAAAGCAAACACACTCAGTGGATCTGTGTTGTGATTTCAGAGCAGCTGCAGGAGGAGTTTCCTGTCTTCAAACACGAGCCACGTGCCTCTCCACCTGCATCTTATTAATAGACTCTCGAACGCAACGCGCCGTCAGGACGAAGTGGAAACAATTCCTGTGACATCTCCTCCTCGCAGCAAAACGGAAACGTGCTTCCAGGGATGCCAAGAGGCAAAGAGAGCCGGACCGATCTCTGCTGCCAGCAGGGGGAAGGAGACGAGGAGGTCTGCGTTTCCTCCCCACAATCCTGAAGAGAAACAGAGGGGAAACATCTGCTTTTCCCCCCAGAAGCCAAAAGAACCGACCACACTCATGTCTCTTCCAGTCTTTGTGATGTAAAGCAGCCTGCTCAGGGTTTTACAGCCACGATTCAAAAGCCACATTTACATTCGTATACCGCTCTGCCTGGAGATGTCTTTGTATGTTTTGTGCTGCACAACAGCAAATAGTTTCCACTCTGATATTCACAGCTGTGACACTGTAAGACAAGGTTTAATACATCAGTTATTTCATCCAAACTATTGAGAGGAAAACAGCAGAAATACGCTATTCAGGTCACAACGTAACCTACCATGAATGCGTGCTACAGCTTGCATGTACTTGATGGCAATGTAGCATTGCTCTGTGTTGCAGAAAAAGTTGACACCAGACAATGCTGCCTTTTCTTGCTGCAGGTAAAGAGGGAGCTGAACCAGAATGCAAAGCTCTACGTTTGATCTACGCTCTTACCCTCACCTGTGGTCATGAGCTTTAAGTAATGACCGAAGGAACGAGATTGAAGATACAAGTGGCTGAAATGAGTTTTCTCTCTAGGGTATCTGGGCTCAGCCTTAAGGCCTTTTCGCATACAGCACGACGCAAATTTAGAACGCGAAAATGCAAGATACTTGCCTGCGAATACACAGAAGCTGAGGCTCCACCACAGCTGGTTGCAGACATATTTTTTAGGATGTTTGTGGGACAGTTTGAGGTCCTGTTGGGGATGCTAGCACCACATCTGAGGAGGCAGGGGACGAACCACGTGACTATGATGCCCTTACATCACATCTCCATCTTGGTTCAGAAGTGGAGAGTCTTCCAACAGTCTCTCCTGTTTGTTGTTGTTTAAACATGTTTGCAGCTGATTTATGATCTGAGAGGCAACAGCACACAGCAGGTCGTCTTATCTTCCTGAATAATAAAGGTGAAACCAAAGCTTTCTTCCTCCTACCACACAGACTTTGTAAGAAAAACTGAAATCAACAAAGAAACTCCTACAAATTATTAATGATTACAGGATTTTATAAGAATAAATGCTCCAGAGATATGAGCTGACTGGGTAGAAACAGACTGAATAAAGACAGGGAGAAGGACGTGTCTGTCGTCCAATATGCCTTGTAGCATTTCTGATCAGTTCTGAACGATGGAGTGATGAATCACTGTTGCTCTAAAGCTCTACATAAATTAGCATAAAACTGTGGCAGTTGGTTGATTTTCATAGTTCTTAGTTGAAGTTTCAGTGACAGCAGATGAACAGATGAACCAACAGACGGACTGAGACGACTCAGTAAGACTGACTTTAAAATATAAATATAATAAAGGGCAGATTAGTCTGTGTAAAGTACAGATATTTTAACTTCTGCTGTGACTCATAACATCTCGTTCTGACAGCCTGAACTAGATTCATTCTGGGTCTGTTTGCATTTCACATTTTTGCATTTTAATAAGTTGGCTGAGCGGAGAATGAGGATTTTTTTATGAATCAAGATGAGGACGTTCTGGTCCAAAGGTCACGAAAACCTGATGGCAGATGGAAGAAACTGGGAGATGATGATGAAGGAAGAGGAGGTAAAGAAGATCCAGGGAGAGATGGATTAACAAACCATGTTCCTCCTCCTCTGCCTCTCTGCTGTTATCTCCTGCTTTCATTGTGAAAGAGCGAGCAGTAAATGATTATTTATAACACTGACGACGAGACCAGAGCAGTGATGTAACATGGTGGCTTTTCAAAGTGCAGCTGATATCATCTGGTTTGTGTTTTATGAATCAAACGGTGATGGATGACGCCTTAATCCGGCTCTCCTTTCTTCTCCACGACGTCAGTATTTCCTTTGACAGCGGAGGCGTTTTTCAGTGGAGGTCGGAGGGCAGGACTGTAACGATAAATCGATCTTTTCTGAGGTTATAAAAAAGAATGATGCATGAATCTCTGCAGAAGTCTTTACTGTAACGAGACACAGACTGTTGAGCGGTGGAGCGAGTCACGCCATTGGGCCTGACGAATGATTCTGCAATGGAGAAAGATTTTCGAAACAACTCACTGCTGAGAAAAAAATCAGCTCAGGAGAAACAAAAAGGATGGAGGATATATTCTCAGGAAAAATAATAACTTATGAGGCCTTATAAACCTGAATTATCAACACTTAAAGAAAAACTGAAAGTGAAACAAAGTTCTGTTAACTTTTTATTTAACGGAGGAAAGACGCCAGAAACATCTCTATATGTCACTACCAGACTCCATTGACAAAAACAGGAATTTTACTGAGCAGAACACAGGAGCTGCTGGAATACCACTGCCTCCATCTGTTTTACCACTTTTAGTGTCAACTCCTTCAAGCTGCTGACAATTCAATGAATTTTCAAACGGACAGATTCAATCAGAGTTTCTGTGTTTACATTTGGGCCGAACTCAACGGCTAAACTACGAATTATGACTTGACACAACTTAGAAGATAAATAAAACATACAGTTTTTGCACCAGATAACTCCTCAACACAAACCTCAAACCAACAAAAAGCACTGACATCTCTACACCAACAGAGGTTTATCTTTCAGCCTTTAAATCAAAGTGTTCCAGGAGTCCAGACCTGAGTCCCTCAGGGTTAATAACCCTCTGTGTTTCTAACAGCTGCAGACAAATGAGTTTTGATTTCCTGCCGAGCTGATATCAGAGCAGAACATACTGTACATTCTTTAAAGGTTGCAGAGAAAGCTGGCATTGGCCGAAGGTCCAGTGTTATACAGATATGAGCTTTAAGATAAGCTCTCTTAAGAGGGAAGTCCGACACAATGAAACCAACAGAAGCCAAGCAACAGGAAAAAGAGAGAGAGTCCGGTCCGAGAGGTCAAAGTCCAGTTTTACCAGAGATCTCCGAACCTCAAGTTAAAAAAAAAAAGTAAAGTAAAGAAGGGTCTAGGAAAGGGAGGGTATAAGGAAAAATATATAGGACTTAGGCAATCCTTAATATTTTATAATCTCATGGTGTTTTTCCGTAAGTGCCGGCTGTCAGCCAGATGGTCGGGCATTAAAAACATTTCAGTTAACTACTTTCTCACTGTTTCAAATCAAGTCACCATCACTTTTTTCTAATGTTTTAACTCTAATCTTGAACCAGATGAAGGATTTTTGTCATCTGACGTCTGGATCTTCAGCAATCAGAGAAAGAAGCTGAGCGTGTGAAACTGCTTTATTCTGAGTTTTTACCGATTTTAATCAGCTGGTCTGTTTGTTTTGGAGAGGAGGAGGACTCTGAGGAGAATTCAAAAAACCTCCTGAACCATGAAAACTGAAGGAATCTGAACCTTCAGATGAAACAAAATGAGCTGTATGAGTTATTTGATTGCTGATAACCTGATATGATGGTTGGTGGTTTTAGGCTCTAGAGGGAGCGATAACTGTATAGGTGCAATGATTGACTGCTTTATAACACAGTAAACCTAACACCTTTGGGTTTGGGACTGTTAGTCGGATGAAAAAAGATGTTTAAAGATGTTTTAGACTCAAAAATTAATTGAGGCGACAATCAAAAGATTATCAGAGAATCAAGACAGATCAGTTGCAGCTGCAGCCTCCTCATGTTTCAGGTTAAATTCCCTCACAGGCTTGGTCAGTAGAAAATAACTAGAGTCTGCTAAGATCAGCACAAACACTGTGTCTCCACTGATTAATTAAACTGTACTAAATCAAGAGGCAGGTCTTCTGATTCTGATGGTTCATGCGTCCACCATCTTGAAATGTGACTTTACAGCAGTTTGTAGAGCAGCAATGACAAAAGACACTGATTTAGATTAAAGCTCCTGAATATATTTCCCCCTCCATCCAATAAATGAATAAATCATCTTAAAAACGACACGGCTGCTTCTACAATCGGCGAGCAACTCTTCAGTCGTCACTCGTCAACATGATCATCAATCTCAAAACCCAAATTAACCAGATTTAGATTCAGATCCCAGAGGATCTCATCGGAACATACAGGAGTCCTCACAGATAATAACCAACAGCACATTATAATGAGTTTGACCTCGGTGTCAGCGGATCATTTCATACAAGTGGGAGTCGCAGCTCTCAGATGGTGAGGATTCGTCTCGGAGTGAGGCTCATCAGAGCAGCTTTCAGATTTCATGGTAAACCTCCAGCTTTAATTTCACTCTGTGAATGAAACAAGATTACACCTCTCGACTCATGACTCAGTGACAAGTAATGTAGATGTGGTGAATGAACGTCCAGACGTTCTGATCCACACAACCATCAAAACCAACCATGTTACAGAAGGTATTTGACAGCTAACAACTGGTCTGATTCCAGGTGTGCAACAGGTGTGAATCCTCGCAGAGACACTGCTGGCATTTTAACAACTTTCTTCTGTTTTCGCCACGATGGAACCAAAACCAGCGAGCTAATGGCTAAATATCAAACCAGAACCAATTCATTTCAATAGGATCTTTGAATGTCCAACTGAAAACCATCGTAAAGCAACACAATGTAACTTTGACTGACCAACAGCGCCCTCTGCCGCCAACAGTGGTAATTAATTCTGTTGTTTTTTCCTCTCTCGGGGCAGCAGTGGGATAACCATTCTAAATTACTGTCTGGTTAGCAGCTAAGCTAACTAGCCTGCTAGGAAACATGTGGCCAGTCAGCCAACAAGTTTTAGTCTCGATTGTATTTGCATTGGCTGAAGACATCACACAAACACAAATTTAAAATTCAAAAGAGAGTTTAAGCAGCAGAGGAGGCAGAAACAGATATTAACACATTCGTAGCCATGCAAACCAGAATTCACTGTTTCACATGAACAAACAAAATCACACAACCTACTGCCTTCCTCCTTCTGAGCTATTGTCCCAGACATTTTAACTCTTGTATGACTTGCACCACATCAAAGACAATGGCCAGAATATTCACAGTTTAAATGACACACAGCAAGCTGCACAGATTAATTCCCCTTTCTGCGATCAGTTTTCCACCAGTGGACATAAACGTCACATAAAAACGTTGCACACTGACCATGGAAGGTTCGATTCCACATCCTCGTAGTGACGACATTGCCCGGAGGACGACTGCCGTACGCTGACATGGTCTCGTTCAGGGTGTGAGTGTAGAGCATCAGACCATCGTAGAAACCTCCTGCAATGATATTCATCTGGAAGAACAACAAAAGAAAAGCAAAAACATCCATTTTATTTTCTTATATTTATGCTTTTCATTTACTTTTTGGGCGTCAGAGTCTGCTGCTGTCAGTTTGTATAAAATTCAGAAACAGAACTGAGACTGAGATGAGTTTAACTGACCACAGAGCAGTGAAACCAGCTGATTGCTGCTGATGGAGCAGGTCTATCTGAGCTTTGCATTTGAAACAGCTACCATTAACAGCTGGATATTGATGTCACTCATTTACACTGGAAGGACCAACCACTCCAAACAAAACACAGAGTAATAGCCATCACTCCAGTCCAATAAAATCAGGACAAGATTACCCATAATCCTCTCTGATGCTGGATGCTTGTAATGGCAGTGATCGAGAGTTTAAGTAAACAGCAGGTATTTAACAGTAAGTCCAACAAGCCCGACTGGACTGGAGATTTACTCCCATTAGAGCGTGAGTGACGTCCAACACTGACGCTGGTGACCAGGTCTGGATCACAGTCCAGTTCGTCCTGAAGGTTCTGGATTGGGTTGAGAAGAAAAACCATGGAACATGGACTTTATGGAGCTGACTTTGTGAGAGTCTCAATCATCCAGGTTGTGGTTATCCAAGAAGAGTTGAATTGTGGGTAACTGGACTTCAACTGTCATCCTTCATTGACGAAACCTCTTGGACGATCGGTGAAACATCTTCAAATCCAGCTGACCCTGATTCGACCCTTCTTGTTGCTTAGAATGAGCCATTTATAGTCCACCATGTTTCTACAGTAGCCTAGAGCGGACAAACCAATATGGAGGACGAAGAAGATGAAGGGGAAGAAGAAAGAAGTAAATGCTTCCGCATCTCCAAGACGCTCATAATCCTCACTCTTACTATCCACTTTAGTCTGACGTCACGACCGTCGAAAGTCAAAAAAAAAAGATTCAGTGTCATTCTACTGCTTTCACTGTGACGAGGAAGAGAAGAGGAAATGGCTGCAGTTGCTAAGGTCATCAGAGCTGTAGCTTTTATCTGATCCCTGATCAGTGCAACAGTTGCATGATCTGACTGAGTTTAAGGGGTTTATGGAGGATTGTTACCTAGTTGGTTGCTACCAAACAGCTTCAGGTGCATTACTGCCACCTTCTGGACTGGCGTAGAACCGAATACAACTTTGTGAACTGGCTGACGGAGACTCAAAGGCAATCAGATACGAGACATAACAAGGGTCTGAGTTAACTTGTTTTTACCTAGAAGTGGTTACCTGTTGACAGGGGAAAATGGTCCTCACGTCTATTGTTGCAGCAACGAGCAGCTGATTCAGATCAACAACTATTCTACCAAAGCTGACTGATGTTCCCCCACATTCGACACCCCGCAGTTCAGATCTGAACTTGTGACCTCTGCGCAGAGTGCCGGACCTTTAATTGCAATAACTGGCTGATAACATTGGCTAAACATGGTGCTTAAATAATGAACATTTCCTGGTCTGCAGCTGTGAGGAAACAGCGTGGAGCCCCAGTTAATGGTTAGAAAATATAAGGCTGGAAATTACAGACCCCATGCTGGTCATGTCCCCACCTCTGTTTGATTACTTTTAATGAGGGTGCTCCAGAGCGTCGGCTGAGATGAGCAGAAAACAGCAAAATATTTACACATTTTTCCAAAGAGTAAAACTGAATAAACCAGAGAACTTCTTTCAGAGTGAGCAGCAGCATCTGATGGATATCAAACATACAGTATGTGCAGGTCAAAGGTCGTCTGATTATCCTTGTGTCTTGTTTCCACTGGTGTATCCTGTTTCACATGGATCACTGAAGTGCCATCTTATTGTATAATGTGTGTGTCTGTGTGTGTGTTAACTACATTAGCGTCCCTCAGCTTTCCGTCTGCTGCTGATTAACTGGCTTCACAGAGCTGCCAGAACAACCTGCCTACTTAACACACACACATATGGTGGCTGATAAGGGACAAACTGGAGTCCCCTAATAGGTTTGGACGTCTTACAGCATCAGGGAAAGTGACTGTAATCCATATTTAACAGTTTGTACCTGACTGTTGTGAAAGATGGATGCACTTTAAGTTGTTGCCAGTGAAGGGAAGAAGTCTTTTCACATTAAAATCACCCACAAAATATGTTTATGCTGCTTGAAAGAAGTGGTCGTGGAATGCTACCAGACTCCATTGACAAAAACAGGAACTTTACAGAGCAGATAACACAAACAAACTAACAGATGGCAGCTCCTGTGTTCTGCTCCGTAAAATTCCTGTTTTTGTCAATGGAGTCTGATATTGATATATAGTGATGTTTCTGGTTAAATAAAAAGGATCTTACTCTTTAATAAAAAGCTCTGTCTCTGTAGGAATCCTATCCATAATGTTGTCAGACACTTAGAATAACAATCTGAGCCTTTGTTGCTTCCAAATATTTTTGTCCCTTACAATCATTTACACCCAAAAACATGGGAAAATAAGGCCCGGTTTCTACTTTCAGATAAAGCTTTTAGTCCTCGTCATAACACCTTTGGATCACTTTAGAGAAGCATGTGAACACCGGTCTGTAGTATTCATGAGCTGCATACGATCTCACCATCTGTTTAAATACCATGTTCATTTGTACAACTGGCCCCTGTGTGTTGTTTCAAGCTTTGACTTTCAAACTGTCAGTGATGTGTTCAACATTTTACAACTACAAACACACACCTCAGGGCTCAATTAGAGGGGCTGTGAGGTTTTAAAAATCTGTAACGCCTCCAACTGTGAACTCAAACACCTGCCGTCTTTTAGAAAACAGCATAACTGATGTGAATAATTGTTTTTTGGTCACGCTTTTTATATCTGTTGTAATCACACTGAGGAGTGAATTGTTAAATTGGCAAAATCTGATTTTCCACATTTGTTGTTTTACTTGTTGGACACAGATTGGAGAGAAAACATCATTGAAAACTACCAGTGGTTTTGTTGCAGACTGATGCTTTGATTTAATGAGCTGTTGAATATAAAACCAAAGAACCATCATGAAATAAAATCAGTGATGTTCAAATGATCTGAAATTCTATTTTTTCTTCAACCCTTCAGTCTAATTATCTAAATATCCATCTGTTTACACGTCTTCCTAACTTTCTCTCTACAGTATCTTCCTCTCTTTACTTACCCACCTACTCATCTATCCTTCCAACCATCTGTCCATTTATCCAATCAGCCCTCTATCCATCAATCACAGGTGGTACTAAGACTCAGTCTCAGGTAATGGGGACTCGACTCAGACTTGGACTTGGACGCAAACACTGGGGACTCGACACTCAACTCGGACTCAAGGTTTAGTGACTCAACTACAACACTTTATCTACTGTATCTTAATCAAAGTTAAGTTCTACGCAGCACAAGATTAAAGTCTGAATGAAGAATTTTTCTGTTTTTATGGAGCCCAGGAAGGAACATTGAGGAATAAAAATTTTAAAGGTTGAAAAAAATTATGTACTTTTGCAAGATCTTACAAAGAGAGCTTGAGAAAAAGCTTGCAAAACCTTTGTGAGATTTCCAGAGACTTTTGAGAGATTTCACAAAATCATTTGGAAAACAGCTAAAAAGAGGAGTCATGGAGGAGGATATTATATTTCCTGCGGTCAAGAGAAGTCCCAAAGAGCTCAAGAAAGTTTTGTGGTTTGTCGAGATCTCGCAAAAGTACATCTTCATCTTTTTTCAACTGTCAGATTTTTTTTTTTTTACTCCAAACAGTGAGCTGTTAAAATGGTAAATAATTTGTGGTGTAAATGCTGAGGTGATTAATGGTAGGACTTGGACCTGAATGATGATGTGTTTTACTCAGTGTGTGTGCCTTTTTCTGCTGAAAAATGATTGAAAAATCCTATCATACAAATACTTTGATTTTTTTTCAAAACCTCAAAGGGAACGCGACAGAAAACAAGATGTCTCACCTCCTCTCCTCTCTGGTGTTTTGTTATTATTCAACAACCTGTCGTCTTTAGTCCAGGTGATAACATCAGCAGCTGTTTGCACCGTGCTGAGATTTAAAAGTAAAATCAGTCGTCTTTGTTTTTTTCTTGCTTTTCTTTGTCTCTGAATCTCTGCTTCTGTGTGTGAGTGTGTGATATGAAAATATCACGCTGAACCTCCGTGACGGATGGGGCGATAAGATCAGAGACTAAATTAGCTCCTTGAGACTGAACTGCCTCGGTCATCCAGCCCTGACAATGCTAATTACACATTAGCATAATAATGTCTGTTTTCATCTATACATCTATACGTGTTTAAATCATCAGGTGCATCATGTTTAATAAGCCAGTGTCCTCTCATTCTAATTGAATCATACTTGTCTTGACAATAGAAAAACTCATTTTCTAACACTTCTCACCAGCGTGTCCTCGACGGTGTAGTTGAACATTTTCTTGGCGTCCGTCTTCAGGTTGTTGACGAACTCTTTGTACTCAGGGTTCTGAGGTTCTCGGTACGTCAGGATCTTCACACTCTGAAAACAGGAAGAAGAAGAGGAGGGTGTGATTTTAAAATAACCTGTGATTTCCTGATCAACACAAACTGATGTACAGTACATTGGTCTGTATATTGTGAGTTTTCCTTTCTAAACAAGTAAACATGTTGCTGGGAAATTAAATGTTCTTTGATTGCACTGGAAAGGAAACAGGAAGAGGAGTTGTTGCTCTGAAGATGATGAGGTGAGTTACTGACCAGTGAAAAGTGACTTAAGGTCAGTGACTTCTCTTCTGTTTCAAGCACTTGACCTCATTTGCTTTGACTTAAATGCCTTATAGAGTCCTGCAGGAATGATGAATTTCTGTAGTCCAACCCTGAAGTTAGCATCAGCCAGTGGGATTTTTTCATAGTGTTTTGGATTATTCCAGAAAATAAACTGTGAGTAACTAAAGTTTCTGATCCTTCAGGTTTAGTTGATCAGATAATCTTCACAGATGAACACCCAGCCACTGAAAACCTGTCCGTCTTGGGTTTTGTCTTAAAAGAGTCACTGATTGAAAGCAGGAGGCTATTCCAACGCTCTGCAGCTGCCACCGCAAAGGTTCAATCTCCTTTACCCACTTAAAGCCTCAATCATGAAACAGTTACAGACAATTGTTCTGAAGATCTGAAAGGACCAGAGTTGGAGAAAAGACAGACAGACTTTTATTCGTCCACATAAATGATTATTTTTCTTTTCAAGGGTTTTGCGTGGGTTATCTTTACGTGATCAAAAGCCTTTGAGTCATTAAACCATTAAAGTGTTGAGTCATGAAGTCGGAAGCGTGATGATTTCACATTCACCTCCCAAACTGGAGTTTCCAGTCAGTCTGAAGATTCAGTTCTCAGAAAAAATCCTGCTCTTTGAAAGCTGTGAATGTTTGTCTGCAGTCTGTCGCTGTCTGTGGAGCTGGAGGCAGAAAATAAAAGTCCTCATAACCAAAAGAGAAAGAGGGAGGGAGAGAGGGAGGGAGGAGAAAAACAAATCCAATTTGTCATCTGCCTGACATCCCTCTTTAACACATCGGGAAAAAACAGTAATTGCTCCAGGGAGTGGATGCTCTGTGTCAGTGTGTAGAAGAGGGTCAGTAGAGAATAAAGCCAATTTCAACTACAAAAGAGATGGAGATGGAGATGAGAGGAAACACTCCAGAGGAGCCTGGGAAATCAGGGTCTGAGATCAGACGCTCCGAGCTGCCTCTCCTGGGCCGAGCAGGGCGGCAGGTCGGCGTTTAACCCCTCACCCACCGAGGGCTGAAGTCCCCTTAAGTATTTAAATTCAGGCAGGAAACCGTAACAGTCGGTGTGATTCAGAATAAGATGGAGAACAATGGTGGGATGTGTCATTCCCCAAGGTTTTGATAAAATTCAATCAGTGCTGTCTCAGACATTGTGTTTGTGATGGATGAATGATCCATTGTGCTCCTGATTTCAATATGGAGGCGGAAAAAAAATAGATCTGTTGTTACACAATCAGTCAACAGCCTAAAATGAAGGAATGAATGAAAAGTGGGCACATGAATATTTAATTTAGATCCTTTTTGTTTAACCAGAAACATCTCTATATATCAGTACCAGACTCCATAGACAAAAACAGGAATTTTACTGAGGAGAACACAGGAGCTGCTGGAATACCACTGCCTCCATCTGTTAGTTTGTTTGTGTTACTGTGATATATAATGATAAAAAGCATAAAAAGCTCTGTCTCTGTAGGAATCCTATCCATGATGTTGTTAGACACTTACAATAACAATCTGAGCCTGTCAGTGGCAAAAACAAGAACTTTAGAAGACGTACTTTAACATGGACAATGGCGATGTTTGTGCAACATTCTTGCCCAAAACCAACTGATGAGATTTTTGTCCCTATCCGATTTACATCCAAAAACATGGGAATACAAGGCCCAGGTTTTGTAAGTAAACATTTGTACCTGGAAAGCCTCCTTGGCGACATCGTCGTCTTCGTCTCCTCGCTTCCACGGCTGCCTGTTCCTGGAGTTCAGGCTGTCTCCGAACACGTCGATGTAGAAGAAGACGTACTGCTCGTGGGGGAGATCCGCCTGCCGGAAGTGAACCATCAACTTTCTGAAGACGTCAGGGGAGCAGCAGACAAACACCACTGTGGAAAGGAGACACAAGAAAAACTGGTTTCAGTCAGGGATCATAAGTGTCCTCAAGCCAAACCAGGTCTCATTAGTCTTTCCATGATGTTTGGGTTAAAATGTTTAGGTTTAAACACAAAAATCACCTGGTTAAGATCAGGGAAAGATCATGGTTTGGGTTGAAACAGTAAAATGCTGTTTAATGGCACTAAAACACCTGATGTGATGTCTAAATGTTCAGTTACTGGTCTTGAACAGAGCTCTCCTGCTGCTTGTGCAACTTTAACTTTTTGCTGACAAAGTCCCAAAGCATCCACCAGACACCGGCCTCTTTCTAATGAACCAAACGATCTCCACCAGCTGGTGGGGAAACAAACTGTTTGTGTTGTCGCCTTTGGCTGCGACCGTTTTCTTGCAAACATTGCAGAAAATTGTGTCTCCCTGTACGTCTGACTTCTTAAAGCCAAACCACTTCCACACAACAAACATAGCCCGTCAGAGGTCGATGCTCTGCTCTGGTTTCCCGCCATTGTTGTGTTGAGATAAGACCAGATTGTGCGCTACGGTTTGCAAACACACCAACATGTCATCAGGCTGCTGTATTGTTGATTTTTTTTGTGTTAATTGGCACTGGTTCTATCTGTTACGACCTGTTCCCCCGGTGACTTTTGTTCCTGTTTTATTTTGGAAATAATCTTCCTGGTGAATCTTTGGTGCTTTTAGTTCTTGTCTTATTTTGGTATTTTGCTCCCTTGTGTTTTTTTGAGTCCTGCTTACTTCCTGTTTTATTTTGGAAATTATCCCTGTCATATCATTTTTGCTTTTACTTGTTTTCTGTCTCACCTGTGTCTCATTAGTTCATTAGTCTCTTTGTGAATATATAGTCGTGTCTTTACCATCTTTAGATGATTTGTCAGATTTTCTCCGGCTCTTCCGACAGTAAATCTTTTGGTTCTTCCTTTGTCGGTTGAGATAAATCATTTTGTTTGCAAGCCCTATCTCTGAGCCTGAATGTTGGGTCCTTCTCCTCATCCTGAGCTCCCCTCGTACCAATTATCACGAGCGATATGATGAACAGTCCTGTCTTGGAGAGACAGTTCCATCTTTTCAACATCTGGAAGCGTCAGACTTGAATCCTTAAAGTCTTCTTGGATGATTTTCTGAGATCAGAAATCTGTCTGATGCATGAAGCGTAAACAGGGTCTTTAGTCATCTGAGACGCAACGTACAACAGAGCACTTCACAATATTACAACAAGATTTAGTGCCTCTTTATTCAGACGGTCATAAAGAAGAAGTGTCACCCTCCGAACATGACTTTACTAAAGGATTAACAGGTTCACACTCGAGTGAAGAATAAATTCAATTTCTAAGAAGTTTTCTACTGAGATTTTTCCTTTGATGAACCCTTTTAAACTCCTAAAGCAGGACTGGGAGTTATTACAGTAACAAAGACATCATTAAGCTGCCAAACTGCGACCCAGAGCAGCAGGACAGTAGCTATCAAAGTGTCATCTCCACAACCAGACTTCAAAATTAAGATCCAATTAGGAGGTGATGTCTCAGTCGCTGCTTCAGTTTTCTGTTTCTTCAGCAATGAAACGAGTCCTCGTGTGTTTGTGAATGGGCAGGGAGAGAAAACAATAATCAATACCGTGGCGGTCAGAGAGACTCAGACAGCTTGAGGCGAGATTAGCAGCCACCTCTGCCGCCGCCGCCAATCACACTGACTCATCTGTTGGAGGAGGAGGATCAATGGAATCTATCACCGCTCTTCTCTCAGAGCATCAGCTGTTCAGTTCTGTAGTTACACAGAGAAAAATCCATTAGGCCTCTGAGTCTGCAGGAGCTGATATTTTATATCAACACTCAGACAAAATCAATGTTATTGATGGAATTTATCGGCAAACTGACACCGGGAGGCTCTGAGGTTACAGTCAGGAGGTTTTCACAAGTTTTCTGTGGGTTTTAAATGTAAAAATCTTGTGGTAATTCATCTTGAGTGGAGGCCGATCTCCAAATCTCAGGAGATTGTGTATGAATAAAGTTTGGGTGTTATCAGTTCGCACTTTTTCCTTTTTATGGCACAATTTTTTTAACCCAAAAAGTATAAAATATTTGCACACAATCCTATGAGATCATGTTACTTCAGGGCGTCTTGTCCTGTTTTACTCCTGTGTCATATTTCTACTGTAAATAAAGACAAAAAAAAGATCATTTTAATAACAGTGCAGACTGCGATGGATGAAACATCTCAACTGAGAGTCAAGTCATCTAAACCTCTCTTTATATTTCTGATCTTTTCTGTAAAATCTAGACCTGATAGTTTTGTATTTGTGTTGTAACAGCCGCTCTGCTTTCTCGGTCTCTCAGATGCTGAGCGTCCACAGTTTCTTGGCGTCCTCTCAGGTCTGCGTCTCGATGTCGGAGCCTCAGGAAGTCTCCAGAGGCGTGATGACATTCCTCCGGCCTGCCGTTCCTGTCCCACCGCCTCTATTGTTTCAGGGCTTTAATAACCTCTGAGCAGGAAGTGAACAGTGAAACCGCAGAAACCACGCAGGGGCTAAAAGCTTTCTTCCGATTGATACTGAGCTCTTAAAAAAACAAAACAATCCCTCCCTGTTGCTGAAAGGAGTTTACCGTCGGCTGAAAAAGCTCCTCCTGATCTAAAAATACTCTGCACTGTGTAATTTCTGCTCTCTGCCTCTTATTTCTTTACAAAACCTTCTCAAACTATTCATTCAGGGAAGGTTTGCCTCTTTATCCGCACTGCCTCGATTCATATTTTATCCTGCACGCGTCCGTGAGGTCAAAGGTCAACAAATGCTTGACTCAGCATTTAAACTTCACACTGACCCGAAGATGTGATAATTTATTAATAATTTACTGTGTAAATATAATATTAGAAAGAGAAAAATAACATCCAATAATAACTGGTGTTGGACTATCGGGTTCAGGTGGGAACCAAACTAAAGTCTCCTGTGTGAAAGTACTTTTTTGCTCTTTAGACGTCTACTTCAGATGTCATACTTACTACAGCCACTAGATGTCACTTGACGAAGATGTAACTGGGCCGTGATAAGCAGCTGCACAAGTGATATATGTGTATAGTAATTATCACAAATAACTTTTCCTTGATAGAAATATAAGACACAGTCGATACAACGTCGATAAAACTCATTCCATCCATGTTTTGACGTACAACCTAACCTGACGTAGCTGGAATACGCAAACACAGCACAGAGTGTAGGAGTAGTAACTGGCAGCAGCACACATGCTAATTGTCTGAGAATCACATCATAAGTAGGAGCGAGATAAAAGAGAAAATGACGACAGAAAATGTTAAAGAAAACTCGACCCAGCAAGAAGCAGATTGATCTGTTTCACACTGAGACAGCCTGAATCCACAACCAACCTGCCGAGTTTGTTTCAGCTGTTAAACCTGTAATTTTCTGTTCTGATGTTTTGCTGCTGCGTCAGGTTTGTCAAAGGTCAGAGTGCAGACACGACCCTAAAACCAGGAAGAGTGCAGCAGACAACCTCCTGACCTCTCACCTCCTCTACACACTTCCTCACTTCACATAGATGCGTTGAGATGAAAGGCGACCGACCGGCTTCCACTCTTTTACTTTCCACAGCTCCGAAGATGAAAGGATCTTGTTCTGCTCTTAAAAAGCATCAGATCTGCGCAGGATGGACACTTCAAACCACCTGGAACCTGAACTTCACACTCTGACAGAAGCAGATACAAGTTTAATATCATCCACAAAGTGTAGAGAGTAAGACAACGTTCCTACTTTCATTAATCACTTTGCAGCTTCTCTCGTTAATCCTGAGATCTGACGAAATCTTCCTATCGTTCTTGACATTTAAAAATCGAGGAGTTAAGCCATTGAGCAGCTGCCATCTTTCACGTGAGGGGTGAAAGAGAAGAAAAGCAAAGGTCATTTCAATTATCGTCTTAATCTCCTTTTTGTACCTTGTTCCTCTTCTTTCTTTCATCTTGGTGTTTTAATGCTGTGCTTAAGATCAGAGTTTGTCGGGATGGTTTAGTGTCCTCGCAGCCGGAAGAATCAGAACAGTGAGAGGTGTCTGACTTTTTAAACGCATAAAAACAAGGCAACAGAGCGCCTTTCATGTGAGCTGAAATTAGCCCAGTGATCCTCAATGTTTAATCAAAACTGAGACTAAAGTGCTGGATTTGTGACGGGACAAGGCCTCAAAGAAAAGTCTGATAAAAAAACCCAAATGAGCAGAGGATCGACAGTTAAAGAAAATAAAAAAGACCACAGAAATACCAGCTTCAAAATGAATCAGCTCCTCCAAAACCCAAACATGTTTGGTTGCATAAAAGAAAAAAACTCCTCACACAAACAAATCAATTATTAAAACAGTTTTCAACTTATTCTACCAATTAATTGATCAACTGACGATTTAAGCTCTAAATAATTACGACTCATACAATCGGTGTAGTTTAATAAAATGAAACAAGCTTTAATCGAGTAAAATTCCTGCGGTTTGAGACTTTGAGAAATGTAGACTCCTCCTGCAGTCAGAGGAAACAGTTATGGTTTCGTCTCGCCAAAGTAAAGGTCATGAGAAATATCACTGCTTCTAACCTTTAACACTCCTCTAGTTGTGTGTTGTCATGGTGTGTGATATAAACGAGTAGCTTTCCCCTTTTTTACAGCAATAATGAGGAGCTGTAGTCGTTTCCAGGCAGACAACGTCCCTCTGCTGCTTTAATGGTGCATTCACTTCTTCACTTCTCTGCTATTTTCATTGATTTGCGGGAGAAAAAATATATAATTAAAGCCACTCAGTGAAATGTCAGGTGTCTACTTCTGAGAAAATCGATTCAAAATATCTGTTCTGTTCACTTTCATACTTCAGCTTCCATTCAGGTGGATGAGGCACACTCCTCCCTGCCACAGCTGCTGCAGCCGAGCCGACGACGAGCCCTCGAGCAAAGCATTTGTACCGACTGAAGCTTGAACGTGGGAAAAGTTTGATAAAATCTGTACGTATCCTGCAGCTGTTTGCCTCCACTTTGTCAATGTACATGTATATTCAGGCCTGCAAAGTCCTGAGGGATGAAAGAGGAGACCTTTCAGAAACCGAACCACTGAGGGTCTAAGCGACCAGCTGCCTAGATCCACAACAACACGATCATCCTACTGGAGTTGTGGAGTTCTGATCAGTGAGAGATGGACTTAGCTGGGAGAAAGTACATGCAAAATGGCCTAGACAGCTTTTCTGATTTTTGGCAGCAGGTTTTTCATTTTTTCTTACAGACACTTCAAAGCAGATTTATTTTTCTGTTCTCATTATTCATTTACACCATTAAAATGAATCTGGGAACATGTTATTTTCAGAGCTTTTGCCAAACACAGTCCCAGACCGACGCCCCGGCTGATTGAGAGAGTTTTAACTAAAACGCTTCGCTGTGTGGTTTCTCTACATCACTGCACGAGAAAAGAAACGGCCTTCAGAGAGTTTGACAGCTCCACCATTAGCGGTAACGTTGATTACCAAAGACAAACAGGAAGGAAAGATGGATGTTTAATCACTTATTGAGTGACTGAGGATGTTGTCAGAGGGAGTTTTGCTTCACACTTGACTTCACCTCTTGACGTCTTCTGAAAGTGCATAGTTTCTTAATAAGGAGTGTTTGTTTTTCTTTGTTTGTCTTTATTACAGGCCTCTGTGTTCGCCTCAAACAGCTAATTAGATCTGGTTGAATCTGGATCCCTAATGTTCCTGTGCTTAACGCCACGGTGCATCCTGCCTCCTGAGCACATCAGGTCCTGACTCTTTAATTAGAGATGTGTGTGAGAGAAGTAAGAAGGCTGTCAGCTTCTTTATTAAGTCCTCAGCCTTTCAATTACACTTTCTTCTATTTTGTTGGCTCGTCTTCTTCTTCTTCGCCGTTCACTCGGTCTAATCAGAGCGAGAAGTTGGCAGCAAAGAGACAACCCGCTGAGCTGGAAGGACCGGAGCCTCCATCACTGCCACCTACACATTGTTATCAGACTGTAACTCATTACTACAGCACAGTCGAACAGAGTGAACGGATACTCACATCACCTTCTCCTTTCAGTCACTACAGGTTAGGATTTTTTTGTGTGTCTGTGAGTTCTATCAAGTAAAAACCATTTTCAAATTTTAAGCTGGGCAGAATTGACTTATACGGCACCCCGAAGTGGTCACAGATTTAGCAAATAGTAAAACGTGCAAATGATTTAGTTAAAATGTGAGAAAATTAGTAAAAACATGCACTCAAAATAGTAAAATGCGTGAACGAAATAGTAAAAATATGCGCATGAATTAGTCAAAACATGACTGAAATAGTAAAGCAAATGAAATCGTAAAACGTGCAAACAAATCAGAGAAAACGTACATAAAATAGTAAAACTTTTCATAAAATGAAATCGTAAAAGGAAATTTCGTAAAACAAAATTGTAAAAGTCAAATTAGTCAATTAGTCAAAACGTGCATGAAATAGTAAAACATGCCAACGAATCAGTCAAAACATGGGGACGAATGGTGTTTCATGTGCAAGTCATTTTGTTTTTATCACCTGGAACCAGGATTTTAAGTCCAAACAGGTTGTTAGAAACACTTAACATATTTGTCATGTCAAAGTCAAAGAAACATGTCAGATTCAAGTTCATGTTCAAATTCAGAGTTGTTATCTTGCCGTTTTTGTTGCAATTTTGTCTTTATTGCTTTGTTAAAATCACACAGAGGTGAAATAAAGAAACACAAAGTTTTCTTCTACTGTTATTTTCTTTAGTTTGGAGACTTTAATTGTTCAAGGACAGTTGTGATCCTGAACAGATCGACAGAAAGTCAGTCTGCTGTAACATTCAGGTGTCATGGGTCGTAACGGTTCCTGAACAGTCGGCCCTCTGGCACAGGAGGACGACAACACTGAATCTACAGAGCTCTGTTGGGCTCGGATGTTTTTCCAGTCGAGGAAACAAGAGGTCAATGAGCCCAGAGACTCTTTTCTTTGTTTACAGATGTAGATAAAGCTCACGGGTGTGGAACCAGGGTAAATCTGAGTCATTTTGAAAGAGTAAATAAAAACAGTCACCAATAATTCAGCTGTTCTCAGGCAGCCGTCACTCCACAGAGCAGACAGTGCTACAGCCGAGCCCAGGTGCTTAATGAGCTTGATGACTGAATGAAAAGTAAAATGCAGCCAGAGTCATAACAACAATTAAACACCAAACATTTGCTGGTGGTTACAGCTTGTTTTTCATGCCTCCTTTGTGTTGATATAAAAAAAATAAATAAACTCTATTCCGAAAGATTCTTAACATCAATCAAGATTTTAAAACTCAAGGTCCCAACATGGCATAATCTGAGACACAGCAGTTTTATATGGCTGTATGTTTACAGGTATATATATATATATATATATATAGTTTTATAATGAGAAGTAGCGGAATCTCTTGAATCTCAGTGATGGCGTTTACTTACTAATAAAGGCAGCAGAGCTCGAGGTTCCGAGTCAAACCAAACAAATTATTAATTATTATAACATCATTTACGATGAGCTTCGTTATTTCTTAGCTTGAAATGGTCCCACATCAAACGATTCGATTTCTTTTACAATTTTCCCTGTAAAATTTTAATGGCGCCCCCTGCTGGTTGCTGCCACGTAGTTAAAATCATTATATTGCTTCAAGACGCACAACACAACGCCACTGAAACAAACATATTGATGAAATTCCACATAATTTACAAAATCCTTAGTGATCAATAATTGATTAATTATGCCCATCCCAAGTCCGGACCACAGCTTTATTGCTCTGGTTGACTCCCACGGCTCTCATCGCTGTTTTCAGAAGAACATCTGTAAAAAGCCACTGTCTACTTGAGACCAGCTGGTGAACATAGCTGAGCATTTAGCGGCTAAGGAGACAGATATTTTATATTTATATTATATTTATATTTTCCCAGGGGAATGCTGGACTTTGATTAATCGAACACCAACTCTGAAACTGCTGAATGTGAAAATAAACTGTTTGCTAAAAAAAATCAGTTTAAAAAGGTGATGTGTCAAAGTTTCTGCTCCCACCAAGAGGCCAATAAATCATCATAAGTAGCTTTTTTACACCAGTAATCTTACTCGAAACTGTGTTTGACCCACTCTGCTCTACACCTAATATAGACATATTTAGGGTTGTTGGGTTTTGGTTCATTAAAAGCGATCACTGGCGATTCAACATGGCAGACGGTGCAGGTGTCATTATGTAATTTCATAGCATTCCTCTTCTTTATTTGGTCATGTTATGAACCGTTCGTGCATCAACCTGAACTCTGCGATCACACTGAATTACTGAGATTGAGAAGAGTTTCGAGAGCGAGATGTCACTGTCAGTATTTTCTATGGGTTTGCAGTAATCCTGCAATAAATCTGCAGTCACAGTGAAAGTAATCATGTGCTTATTATAGAGACGTCCTTTCAGAGCTGCATTCAGGAGGCTGTAAAGGCCCAGGGGGATGAGCTGCAGATAAAGAGAAACAGATGAGGTTTGGAGGGTTTGTGATGCAGGTTGGTCAGAAGTGGCAGCAGCTCGATAACGTCCGTGACACGCTGTTCGTTCACTGAGTGTACAGTCCATTTGGTTTCTCGCCCGGGGGGCCCAAGGTTTCTCGTCGGGGGGAGGTAATTGGCTGAGGCTGGAACTGCGGGGGACTGAAAATGAAGTCGCACCGCTCTGCTCTGATACAACAGCATGTTGTCATCTGCTTTACGCTCAGTCCTGAGCCCCAGAGGGCCCCTCCTGCTGAGGAGGATCATGACCCACCAGAACAACAGCTCTGCAGGCCTCCCGACTCTGGCCTCATTGTGGACTTAAATACACACACCATCAGTCCAGCTCAGATCAAACGCGACTTATTTACTTTGGTGGACAATTTTCAAAGTAGAATGCATCCAAAATACATATCATACAATGAAAATCCACCAAAACAAAATCCTTCTGCATCAGATTTAGATTTTGGTACTGACTCTGAATATTAAATGAATAAATAAATGTTCTTTTACAATCATATCTTTAAGTCAAGTCAGATTTTATTTATATAGCGCCAATTCACAACAGAACTTATCTCGAGGCACTGCATATCTTTCAACAAGTTAACATATGGGTTTATTTTACCGTATAATATAATAAAGTGTATTAAATTGTTTATTTCGGGGCCTAAACATGGCTGTGCAAAAACAAAATAAAACACATCTAAAAAAGTCTTATGATTGTTCAACGTTTTGTCCATTCCTGATGAAAGCTGAAAAATCCAGACGTCCTGTTGTCGTATCAAACAACAAACGTGGCTGAGAAGATTAAAAAAAACAAGTTTCAACCAGAGACTCTGATCTGGTTTTGTTCCTCGGATACTTTTATTGACAGAGAATGCAGCCATCTTGTTTTTACACCGTTGAGTGCATTGTGATTTTGCAGAATAAGGTGTCAGCTAACGAGGACAACGGGTCTAAGTTTAGCAAAATGAAGCATAAGGTGCAGCAAACCCAAAATGTAATGTCCCTGTTTGAGGACGCAGGATCTCAGGAGGTTAAACTGCAGCAGAGTAGGTCTTTCATTGCCTTCCAATGTGAACATTTTCTAATCTGCTTCCTGTAGAGTCAGGATGAAATTATCCCTCAGTGCCTCACAAAAACATCACAAAGTGACTGTTTTCTGATCTGCCACCTCTGTGGTCAACATTTTCTTTGGTTACACATGTTCACGGATATCAGAGCTACACCAGCACAAGCCATTTTTGGGCTGTATTAGCTGCCTGTGTGTGGGACAGCAGATATGAAGCAGCCTGACACTTTATCAGAGCGACTCTGGTTCCTTTCCTGCATATCTGCAGCCCTCAGGCCTCAGCGGCAGCTGCGACGACTGGCAGGGGGTTGACTCATGTAAAATTCACCCTTCTTACTCAATACTTACTGAATCAGGAATATTTACTCACTGCTTCACTTCCCTTTTACAAAACAGATCAATTTCTATGTATTATAAAAGCAGTTTGAACTAAATGTAACCTCCTGAGACTCTGTGTCCTCCTTTACATTTTTGGTTTGCTGCATCTTGTACTTCATTTTGATAAACTCAGACCTGTTGTTCTCATTAGCTGACACTTTTTTGTGCAGTTAATGAAATCACAATGCTCTCAACAGTATAAAAATAAGATGCTGGCAATCTCTGCTGAGACATTTTACAACTGAGATCTAGATAAAAACCTGATCAGAGTTTTTATGCTCAGTAACATTCATTGGACGTCACCATTCATATTTGATTTTTATGATTTCCGGATGTTTATTCATCAAATGGACATTTCTAGTTTGGAGTACGGAGGAAGGAAAATGTACAGAGTTTCAAAACGTTAAATAATCATGAAACATTTAGGCATGTCGCATTGTTTGCAGTTTTGTTTTTGCACAGCCAACAAACTGTTTTACACACTGATTTTATTTTGTTCTACACCAAAATAAACCCACTGTCTCCATATGCTAACTTTCTTTTTTTCAAAAACTACTTCCTGTTCAAAGACATGGTTTAGTTGTTATACTAACCAGGTCCTACTGATCCCAAACAGCTAGGGGAAATTAAAAATGCAGACAAAATCAACGCTCAGGTCTTAGGAGTGTGTTTGTCGCACTACACGTCATAAAATAAGTACAGGAAGTATTTTTAGGGCTGCTCCCGACTCAGAATTTCACACCAGATATAAAGATTCGTTCCTTCATACAGATGTAAATTGGTGCTTTGCTCATCGCCCAGTTATGAAATCCTACTCCACATCGGAGTGTTTCTCCTGCTGGGTTGCTGATGGCGTTGTCAGTCAGTTTTGACTCGGCATAACACCTGACCGACAGAAACGACCAATTTCTTCATCAAAACATAAGTGGAGAACATGGAGAACACAAACTGCACCGCACAAAGGAAGTAAAATAATGGCAACATATGGAGTATTTAAGTTGCTGGTTGCTGTGCAGCCAGAGTCAATAAATCCTTCACTGAGACGTGAGATCAATGTGAACCTCTTGAACTCTTCAGTCTTGATCTGTGGGGTTGTGCTGATGTGCCGTCCGTCTTCTCCCCCCGCCCTGGATGAAACCACCCGTCTTCTCCCCCCGCCCTGGATGAAACCACCCGTCTTCTCCCCCCGCCCTGGATGAAACCACCCGTCTTCTCCCCCTGGGCCGCTCCGTCTCCTCGGCTCTGCAGATTCCAGTGTATTAATCTTTAACTACTGCCAGATGGACGGGAACGTGCGGGTAAAGGAAGAGGAAAAGAGGACCGAAGCACGGCCTTGTGGGTAGGATTTGTTCAGGATGATCGGCTGCACGCTTCGCTGCCACGGCGACGGGAGACGAGGCGGTGACATCACCCCGCTCCTGTGCACGGGGGCGTGATGGCGGCGGATGTTTGAGCTCCAATTAGGTTTCTCGAAATCAATTTGGAAATGACATCTTCAGGGTCACAGAGCGGAGTTTAGAAACACTGAATCCAAGTCCTCCCTGCCCCTCTGAATATTTTAGTTTTCTTGGCTTCATGTTCTTTCGTCGTCTAATTTTCAGACATCAGCTGTGATCTCATGTCTTAATATGAAAGACGACACTTTATCTTGAGCTTCACCTCGTCTGCTCTTTGACAGCATGTGAGCTAATCAAGGTGTGTTTTTTTTTGTCTTTTCTTTTTTTTCCTGCGGGGCTAAAAGGACACAAAACACAGGCTGTGATGGTTTGATAAATCTGCAATTACAAACATCTGATGATGATGATGATGATCGGTCCAACAGGCCGTCAGTGACACTCGTACTCTTTGTTCCCGCTGTGATTTAACACCTCCATCAGGCATTCAAGTGATTATTGTGATTATAGAGTATCTTTATTCTTCCTCTGCAGCCCTGATCAGCAACAGATTACAGAGTCTGAGTGGAGAGGAGGTAAACATGTAACTGTGACAACTGTCGCAGCCTCAGTAAAGACTGAGCAGACGTCAGCTCTGGTCCAATCCCAACGTCAATACTTGGACTTGAGGCTTGTTCCTGCCAAGTCACTGAGGGTTTAGGGTTCGTCCGACTATCAAAGTGCACGAAAGCTCTCTCGCAGACATTTTGAGGCCTTTATGCACATTTACCTATATGTCAGCATCTCTGCAGCCTGAGGGACTCACCCATCACAGTTCATTGCATTGTGTTTAAAAAAAAAAGATGGAAGGAGCTATTAAATCTGACACTACAGAAATTAAATTAAATCCTTCCCTTTTAACAAGAAACTTGTCCTGTTTGTATGAGCAAATACAGCGTAGAGCGTTGTTATCAACTGGTGTTGCTAACAGCGGCTAGCAGTGACAATGGTTAGACCAGGATACGTTTGAAACGGTTCGTGTTCATGGTTAAACTTAACATGTTTTTCTTGAACAGTTAAAGTTGAGCAGCTTTTTAAGAACGTTCTAAAGTGTTTACACTAAAATCCAACGTTAACAACTGAGGTGTTCCTCAGGTGAAGTGCAGATTTGTTCTGAAGTGGTCTATACTCCGAGAGTAAAGTGCAGCTATAAACTTTCCAGTGAGCATCCATGTTTTTCCAGCTTCTCAACTGGAACGCCATTAACTCGGAGGTGACGTCACTCCCAAATCCAACCTCCAATGTAAATGGAACGCACCATAAAAACATATCACTTTAGATCCAGTCAATGCCTAAAGAGCAGGATACAGATAAAACAAACCGAGATAAAAACACACATCCGACCTTGATTCTTCATCATCTGACACCAGGTAAATCCTTCACTGTGAGAAATGACTCCAATGCTGCTTCAAATCACTGCATTTACAGTCGGCAAACAGTATCGTATAATAAGCTGGAGGTTTAGGCTGTTTTGTTGCCATACATTTCTTTCTTTCTGTATCTGCAACATGAATTATGCGGACAAATTAGGCTATTATTGGTCTGACTCGTGCATCAGGGCGATTCATCAGTAATTCACTTTAATAAACACCATCTACATGTATGCAGCTGTGAATGTCACAGTCAGTTCTCTGAACTATGATTATTAGGAGTCTAGAGGTGGTTAAATTAAGTCCAGATTAAAAGCTTAACTCAGAGTTTTTTATCAGTAAATGGTCAGAGGAAAACAAACTGTTGCAGGAGTATAAACTGACTGAATCTGTATTACATAACATCAGTTACATGAGACATGGTGGCTGAAATGAGTCATAGTTGGCATCGAGTCACCTGAAGAAAAAAAAAAAGCCTTGAAAGACCTGTGAAGTGGCTCTGAGACTTCATCTAAGGTTTGTTTACACATGAAACAGGATGTGAAACATTAAACAAGACTTAATGAAGAGACCAGAAAAAAACGGTGAAACAAATACTGAACAACACTGGTACAGGTTCACTGAGGTTGGACATGTTTCATTTAGTCTCATTTAGCTGTGAACTGTGCTTTCTGTTAGGTGTTGGTTCGATCAGACCAGACCTGCAGGTTTACATGTGCAACTTAACCAAAAGTTCATTCCACTAATATTCCCTCCACCATTTACCACAGACTTCATGATGTATATTTGAATATTTCATGCATGAAATTATGAATTATTAAAGTATTATTTGTCAGCCCTCAGGTCCTGGTTCAACCCTGTCTCTGATAAAATATGTTTATAATTTGTTCATGATATATTTTCTAGAAAAAGTAATTGACTTTGTTTCACTGTTGTTTTCCCATCAAGAGAGTCTGATGTCCTCACTCTGCAGAGGAGGCAAATAAAATGTCTGAGTATTCTCAAGCCACTTTTACACAAAGATCGTGTTTAAGAAGAGTATTTTGCTTGTTTACTTCCAACCAAACAAAGCCAGTGTATTGCTGCCCAGTGTGTGATTTTATACAACATACCAGTGTTGCAGAATTAAATTAAAACTGAAAGTCAGAACTGGGAGTGACGTTACCTCCGAGTTGACCACGTTCCAGTTTAGAAGTCGGAAAAACATGGACGCTCACGGGAAAGTCTTTGTTGTTGTTGCTCTTTCGGAGAATCAGAACAAATCTATACTACACTGAAGAACACCTCAGAGGAGGAGAAAAGGCACAAAGATATCTTTTTTTTCAGCATTTTTCATTGTTTAAAACCGTTTTTGTTTCATTTGTCTTTCTGTTACCAAAACACAAATCTGACTTAACGTGAAACAAACTGCTATAAACAGTGAAATTAGAGTGTTTCCAGTCAAAACCTCCGACTAGGAACTTGGAAATTCTGAGTATTTAGGCTTCAAACATCAGAACAGTGGTGTTCATCTGTTAAAATTATCTGATGAACTAAAGCTCTATCAAACCTTTCCTTGCTTTACATATTACAAACATAAAGTACAGCATGTTCTCTCTATCCTTTTCTATATTTAGGAAGGTTTGGTTGTTGATCAAGAGAAACATTCTGCAGCATGCTTATAAACATTAATCTACATCACTGGTGTTGCATTAGATGTTCCTGAGATGCCTGAAACTGTCTGGTTCTGAACCAGAAATGGTGTTTTAGGATGGAGAGCAGGCTGCCAGCACTGGGAACTGTGATGGATAGATTTCTGCTGCACTGAGGCCAGAGTATTATACAGCAGATAAACCCAGAGAGGCTGCCAAGCTGCTGGCTTTGGGTCTATTTGTGTTGGTGTGATAGGAAAGCAGGAAAGGCGTACGGTGGAGGGTGAAGTCATATAATGAGAGAGTAAACACATGGAAACATTAAAAGACAGGGAAATAAAGGTAAACACTGCCTCATTTACAGGGTTCAAAATCAGTCCAGGATATTTTCAACACTGAGCTGAAATGTTTATTTTTAGGGAATGCTCATTATAAAAAGCTCGGTTTGCCCATTACATGGATAAAACAAGTTCTCTTAACATGGAGGGTGCTACAGCTTTGCTTTTTTTACGACTGATGTTATATTGCAGGAGTGTCATAGTAGGGGGGGAATAGTGAAACTAAAGGTGTTTCTTTTTGGTAAATCGGACTATGGTGACTAAGGTGAAAACACGGTAATCGCACTCAGGTGAGGAACCAAAACAATCACAAAAGAACCGACCCAACTACTCTGCAGGTTTGAGCCCCTGTAGCCAGGTGTGCTTTGCATATACACCCACCAGCCACCTTAGTAGGTACACCTGTTCAACTCCTCGTCAGCCAATCACACTGCAGCAACTCAACGCATTTAAGCATGTGGATATGGTCAAGACAACCTTCTAAAGTTCAAACTGAACATTAGAACGGGGGAGAGAGGTGATTTAAGTGATGCAATCATCTCTAGGGTTTACAGAGAATGATCCAAAAAAGAGAAACTATCCAGTGAGCAGCTGAGGCTCCAGTTCCAACTGGACGACTGAAGATTAGAAAAACGTTGCCTGGTCTGATGAGTCTGGATTTCTGTTGCGACATTCCGATGGTAGAGTCAGAGTTTGGGTATGAAAGCATGGATCCATCCTGCCTTGTATCAACAGCATTTAGAAGAATATTTGCTTAAATGCAGCGTTAACAGTTCATTACTGATTACCCACTACAGATGTGTGTGTGTTTTTGCAGCACATGCTTGAAAATTGACATATTTAAGGAGATATATGGTCCACTGAGACTACAAACACACAGTCTGTTGCAGTTCCCTGAATATTATATGCACTGAAAACATTTCCTGGCAATTCAGCTGATTGATGAGGCGCTATCGTCTGGAATCTGCTCTTGTACCTCCTTAAACCCACAGTATGGCTTCAACATTTAATACACAAAGATGCAAAATATCTCAAGAAAACCTCTCTTAAATTCATATTAAGTTCTTTGTCATATGATGCTGCAGATACGGAAAATATATGGGAAAATGTTCTTTTAATTTAGGAGTGACTTATGCTACAGTTTAGAAGGACTGTGAAAATAATTAGAGCTCAAATTATAAAGCAATAAATCAAGTAATAATCATAATTTATATTATTTCACCATTAATGCTGCTTTCATGGGAATCCTGGGTGCACATATTTTTTAAATCAATAACAAAATGAATCCATGACAACTCTGATAATCAGTTTATCATTTTTCATTTGTCAGACTAATCACTCTGAGCTCTGGTACCAATGATTTGTTTAGTCATTTTTTTATATTTGGAGAATTTGTCTTCGCTCACCAGGGGAATAAGATCTCCAGAGGAAGCTGGCAGACATACAGCCCTGATAAATGACTGTGTTTTATAGTTCTTCCTCTGTTTACACCTCTGTTTCAACTAGCCACTGGTAATATTGACAATCCTGAAATCAAAGCACTCATCACGGTTCATTGTGAGAGTCTAAATGAGAATCACCCGTTAACTGTAGCTGGAGATGCTTCATTGCTCTCATGGTCTCTGGTGAGCCTTTACACGCTTGTTCAGCTATGTGCTCTTAATTAGCATTTGTTAGCTGTGAAAAGCTAACTAAACTGCAACCTGGCCTCAGTTAATGAGGGCAGGGCTGATTAGTTTAAGCGGCAGAGCGGAGGAGCAGGAGCTCTGTGAAAGATTAACTACTTTCAGTCGGGTCTCTGGAGAAACACGAACACGCTGGAATCACCAATTAGTTTCTCTTGTTGCTGCTCAGAGTGAATACCTTCAGACTGTTTTATGTTCACGCAGTCGTCTCATCTTTCTATGAAAGCAATCAAGCCTTGAAAAGTTGTAACGCCTCTCTCACCCTCTTGTCCTAATTGGTGAGGTTGTTTTTGACCTTAAAAGGCAGCAGGAGATGTCAGGCCAGAGTCCTCAATCAGCTGGAGGGTTGTTCAATCACAGAAAACCTCTCTGTTGACTGTGGAGTATCCAGCATCTTCTCCGCTGAACAGTCAGCTCTGATTCCTCCTCTCAAAGACACACTCAGGGGGTCTGAATCAGACAAACAGATGACTGATACCTGCTTCACATTACTCAGTATCACCTCTTTTAGCCCCGGTGTGATTTGAGCTAGCGTGTTAGCGTAACCAGGCCTCTGACTGCTGTTCTAGATGGTGAACTGCTGCAGGTGATGAGCTAACTGCTAACACATGCTAGAGCTTCCCTGTGTTTTCTCTCTAAATGTCGACACTGTTAAGGCAGCTTGTTAAACACAAAAGATTAACTTCATCTTTGAAATGTTCAGTCACAGATTGGTCATTTTACTACATTAAGGACTCAAAATGCTCTTACATGCACACAAGATATTTCAGAGAACATCCGGTGCTTTTCAGAAGTTGTGACACTTAATCATTAATAACAGCCATCTGTTGTGTTGGCTCTCTGTAAACACTTATCTCATGTGCATGAATTCATTTTGGATTTTTGCATAAAATGGTAAACATTTGTTGTGGTTTGGCCTTTTGGGAGCATGAAAATGAAAACTTCTGAAACCAGGTTCCAGAGTGTAATCTCTTGAAAACCCTTGAGGTCTTTTCACACTCAGCGAAATGCAAATAAAAAATGCGACAGTGTGAAATACTCGCCTGCAAATATAAAGGAGCTGGCAATACGCAGTTCTTACGAAAACTGTGACGACACCTCGCACATGGCTGTTGCAAATTCAGACTAATAGCCATGCACTAGAAGAACAACAACAACAGCTATGACGGACTATCAAGCTGTATTTGTGCTGCAGACTCATTAAGTTACATCGCCATCTACTGGCCTGACGTAATACCGCGTTCTTAATCATTTTTGCAGATCAGCGTGGACGAAGATCATTTTCACAAAGTTGTCAGGTGAACACTGAACCTTTTTAAAACGCAAGGGAAAAACTTTTCTTTGTCATGTAAATTTGGGCCTAAAACGTCGGAACAGTTTAATCAAAACGTGGGATCTGCAAATTGTATCTTGTGTGCATGCAATTGATTTATATACTGTATTTTTTTCTCTCTATAATCTCTCTGGGGCTCTGTTAAAATTAGGAAACTGGAATGAAATAAAATTGTGGCCTGGAACCACTGTTACACATTTCTGTTTGTGCAGATTAAAGCATCAACATACAAACATCTTCATCTCTGACTGAATCTCAACCTGTGGCTGCCATCTTTGTGAAACCAGCATTGTCATTCAACACTGGTGTTTAGGGTTAAATGCCTTGCTCAGAGGCACTCCACAGTGAGGATAATGCTGCAGACAAGCTAACTGGTGTTAAACTGGTTAACTTCTGGATTAAAACACCAGATTTTTGCAAAACAGTGAACATCTGCTGCTTCTATGTTCCCTTTAATAATTCATGAGGGAGGTTAAGGTTAAAACAGCGTCCGGTGTCAGTTTTCACCTTTCGGCTCATAATGCTGAGGCGATGTCACCGTATCACCGGGAGCTGAGAGGTGCTGAGGTTTAAACTGTGAGTTGCTGTTAAGGTGGAAATGCCACCCCCCCGCCCCGCCAGGTCTTAGTGAGTGTGGAACATATGGCTTCGCATTAATGAGACACAAACCAGTCTGAATATGGATCACGCCTTCTGCTGCTGGGATGGAAAAAAAAAAACTCTCCCAGAACTTTTGAACAGGTCACTGATGTTAACTGGTTCCGTCCATTTGACCTTGTTCACCCTAAAACTCCACAGTACAATCAGATTCTTATGAATCCACAGCAAGATTCAGGTGGTAATCAGGGCTAAAACGATCTTGATCTGGGATCACAATAAGTTTTATGTAGATTAAGATGATAACCATGGGACATTTTACTCTAACAACCTATCACACGGCAGCATTACTGCGACAAAAGCCAGTCACACAGCAGTATTTGGTTCCCAGGTCAAAGTACGCTGTGGACGAGTAAAAAACAAGAATGGAACCAATGAGTGAAGAACTCACACTATCCTCCGAACAAGAAACTGTTGACAAGAAAGGCCACAGCACGTCGATTATATGGAAAGCAACAAAGTCCAGATTAAGAAAGTCTGAAAAACATGTTGCTGGTCGGCACCAACAAAGATCAGAAACACAACAAATCTTTTCAATCAACCTGAAATGGTTTCAGGCTGTTTGTCCATCCACACCAAGTCCTAACAGGGCTAACAGCTAACAGCTAATAGGGCTGAACCAAAACTAACATCTCACCTGTCGTCTTTTGCGGCTGTCGCCCCGAGTGAAAAGTGATCGAAAAGAAGCGTTGATGTTTCTTTTCGCTAGACACAATGTCCCTGAACACAGCAGAGAGCTCTAACTGAAAGGATTCAAACCCAAACAAACCTCAGTCAGATCGTCACCTCATCACTTCCTGTGACTGTACATGTTCGACATGTTCCAGCCATTATAATGCCTCGATACATCCAGCAGTCATTCATAATTCATAGAACCACGGTTATATAAATAACTCTTGTTGTGATGTCTACACCAGCTGGTTACATCTCACTCACAGCGGCTGACAACAAAAGCAGTGGACAAAGACTTTAGAGTCTCTTTGTGTTTTGGTTGTCGGTCCTTTTCTGTGCTGCCCAGCTAAGGCGAATAAAGCTGGTGTTAGCTAGCTATCTTCGCTCAGAAACGGTGAAAATGAATGACCCTAGTTAGCTATTTTTGGGCAGCACAGAAAAGGACTGGCAACCGAAACATGAAGAGCAAGAAACACCCTGTAATGTTAGCTAGGTAGCTAGCCAGCTAACCTAGCTAACGTTAGCACCCGCGGGCATCAAACTTTGTTTTTCTTCATTCGTTTACAAATTGAAACTTATTCAAGTCTGTTCAAACAACATGGGACACAGCACTGCAACATCTGTATAACAGGGGAGACTCAGAGAAGTTGGACCAGGAAGCAGGACTTTCATCGGTCATGACGTCAGATTAGCGGATTACAAGTCAGTGAACCATCACAGTGAATCTGAGGCTGATATTTTAAGGTTAAACAGTTAGATCTGCTGATCTATGCATCTACAGTAAATGCTTACGCTTGTTTTAAATGAGCTACTTGACTGAGGAGACAAAAGGCAGAGACACAAGATAAAATTAGCCTGAGCGTGTTTGGCAGGAAATACCTACAGATCTGATAGGCCGACTGCAGTCTCCATATAAGGTGACAGGTTGCTGACCTCTGTTAATAAATGCCCAGTCGGGAGGTTTTATGCCGCTGTGGGAACCGAAGAGGGAAGCTCATTGGGGGCTGGTGTGTTTGTTTGTGCTCTGGTTCACAGATTGATACACCTCCACAGACAGAGGAAGCTGAGTTTATGACTCTGAACTCTGTGATACGACTCGATTTATTAACCAGGAGAGCGTCGAGGTGCTGATTCGCCTTTTTTCTCAAAGTCAAATTGTCCTGAATAAATTTGTTCTCACAGGTTTGACTGTGTTTGTTTTAATTTTTCTGGTTAAATATCAACTCATCACACAGACCAATTACAACAGCTAGATTTTATCTCCATGGCACACAAATCCTGAAAAATAACATACTTTACACCTCATTTAAAATGTTTGTGTTAACAGTTCCTCCCCATTATTTGATATTTATTTTAAAATGTTTCATGATTACTTCATATTCTTTCTAATTTAACAATTAGTTGATTTGTAAATTTGTAAAATGTCAGAAAATAGCCAAAGAATCCAAAAGCAACAGTTTTAAACCAAACAATTTTCAGTTTACTTTCATAATAAACAAAGAAAAGCAGCAAATCCTTAAAGTTGAGAAGCTAAAATTACGATTTCACGCATTTTTCTTGAAAACAGACTTTATGTGAAATATCTTCTGGTAAGTCAGTTTATGTAGCTACATCAGAAGAGGCAGATAAAACGTTTATTATCCAAACATATTCCATCTAAACTGCACTAAAACACATCGCTAAAAGACGATAAATGTTGTGGACGATACCTGAATTTACTCAAATATATTTTTCATGTTATTTTGTGTGTATATGTGGATTCGGGTCCTTTCTAATTATCTAAATATGTTGTTTATCCTGGTGATAAACGTTCAGAGTGGACTGAGTGAGGCTGTGCAGGTTTCATTTTGTGTTTTTGTCTGTTTCTAGATGACATTTGTTCTTGGTGTGTCTTCTTTGAGTCATGTGTTTTTATCAAATATAACTAAACCCCAGCTTGTGCTCCTGAGCTCCTTCTCCGCTGTGGAAATCTGCTGCATCATTCACTGATGCAGACTTTTCCACTGCGTCCTCAGGGGCCGAGCCATTTACAGCGCCGGGGCTGTTGTCTGGCCCGTGGACGCATCGATTCAGCTCATATTTCTGGCGGCTGCTGCTGCTGCTGCTGCTGCATGATGCCCTGCGGCAGAGATCAGGAGCTAATGTCTGGGGTTAACAAGCGCCGCTGCCCGGCTCGCTCACAGGGCGAACGTTAGGGGGCCACAAATCACACGGCGAGACATGGGGGAGCGATAGGCGGGAACGGTGACAAATCTGAAGAACTCTGTTCACATGAGCCCAGAATATCTTTGGTCTGTGCAGCTGGATCAACAATAAAACATTCAAAACACGCCGCTGAGCTCTCTGCTTACAGCCATGACTTGCTTTTTTTGTTTGTTTGTGTGTGTGTGGGATAATAATGTGCAGAGACATGATAAAAACCTGGCACATTTATTACAGTGTGCAGATGCAATAACAGAAGATAGAGGCTGACATGTTGTGTGATTTGTGTTGTGTTTACTGTGTGTAGCTGGGTGAGAAACTCATATCTCCTGCACGTCAGCTTTTCAGGAACTGAGCAAGCTGCTTAGTTTTAGCTTGACGACCATGTGTGTGAACATCTGAAGACATTTTAAGACCATTAGTATTTACTGTAAGTCTCAGCTATGGTTTAGTACTAGACCAATTCATGACCACAAAGAATCCAGACGTACCAAACAAGTGCACAAAACCTTAAAATATCTGCGTCTGAGGATCCTTTGGGTCCTGTGGGGTTGTGGACTAGGGTCTCCATGGATTTGTCTTGTTCCAGATCATCCCACATCTGTCATCAGAATATGGATTACTGTAGATGCACACATCTGCAGATCAACTTAAATCCACTTTAAAGAGCAACTTAAAGCAACTGTTTTGACTTAAAATATCACGTGATGTTGCTTCTGTCATTTGAACACCTGTTGTTGCTCTGAGTGATAGCAAGCAGCTTAAACTGCTGGAATCAGGCCCAGAGAGTTCAGAGTAACGCTGAACTGTAGATCAGTTAAAAACATTTAGAAGTCATTAAAAACCAGCATTCATCTCTGATATCCAGCCAGGAAACTTAGAAAATATCAACAATTAGAAACAGAGTTTAGTGTGTTTCTTATAGCCAAAGCACTTCCTGGTCCAGAAGGATAATGGGCAATAGACTTTTGTTTTTTGTACATGAAAACCACTGAACTGCTCAGACAGAGGTAATAACCACTGGTGGCTGCAGGGGGCGCTGCTGCCCAGTGAAGTTACGCTCTGTTTCTTTAAGTTTTTTAGCAAATGGTTGTTTATCTTCTCTTCCAGCTGTTATAGAGCAACATGATCATTATCAGAGGACTCATCGCAAAGACAAAAACTGAAATGATTAGCTGATGCTAGGGACGATATATGATTTATCGCCAATCACGATGAAAAAAAAAACACAATATCATAGTGAATTTCCATCATTGGTTAATATCATCACAAGTGATTTTAAAAAATCTGTCTAGCCAACATTTAGTCCTGTGTTGATTTATTTTCAATCACCACAAGGGGGAGCTGCGCTTTTCGCTGGACTCCAGGTAAAATTAACTTATGTTACTGTCGGTTACAAACATAGCATGTGCTGGTTCAGTTATACTAACGTTACTGTTTTGGGCACCAGTTAATTAAGCTAACGTTAGCCAGGTAACGTTAGCTATGTAGCTAAACAGCAAATCACTCCACTGCGATCTCTGATGAACTGATTGCAATTTACTACAGTTTTTCCTTTTAAGTTAATCCAAACATTAGTTTGGCTACAGTCCAGAAGGAACAATTCATATCAAGCCAAGAGTTTAAAGCATATTTTCATGATTATCGCAATGATATCGTTAATCGCAATTACTTTGGCCAGGATAATCACAACATGAAACTTTCATATGATCCCACGCCTAGCTGATGAATAAGTTAATCGCTCAGTATGGAACAGTTTTGATAATTGTTTGTTACGTCAGTCGTCAAACAAAAACATCAAGCATTCCTTTCAGTTCAGCCTTCCAAGTGTAAGAAATTAGCGTTTTTCTTTGCTTTAAATCACTGTGAATAAAATTCCTGAGGGTTCAGGCTGTTAAAATCATCTTGGGCTCTGGTAAAGAAAAAAACATGATGGACTTTTAATACATAAGTAATCATTTACTCGAATAATCAAAAATATTATCAGCAGAATAACTGTTAATAAAAGTTTAATGGCAGCCCGACAGACAACAGTACTTTAGGGTTACCAGGTTTGGAAGTCCAGGGTGAAATTTAAAAGAGAAATAAACAATATAAAAGTCTCCTGCTGCTCATACCCAGCTGGGTGCATCTTAAAATCTGGAGATATTTGCATCTAAAATTGGTCATTTCTCTCCATGTACCTAAAGGAAGCTTGATGCATGAGGAAACTGATGGTTGTCAAGTTGAAAATCAAAAAGTGCTGAGTGCTTTAAAATGGAAAATTACCTGAGATACACTGAATGTTATGTTCACCCTCTGCCCTTTGTATCACCATGTTCACCCCTGATAAGCGTTGTAGCCGGTGATTACATGCAGGTAATTCCGGAGAATTAACTGTTTATTAAACACTGCACTTTGACCGGTTGTCTCCTGTAGTTTGCTGTGTGCTGTTATTTGTAATTTTTACATGAGCTGAGGTTAATCTCCTGCAGCCTGTGGGAAAAGTGAAGCCGAAAAAAGTGCATAAATCTAAAATAAAACAGCTCTCTAGTTGTAAGTTTGAAAAGGAAAGAGCAGGAAGAAGACGCTCAGCCTGCAGTTTGTATTTGAAGGAATCTTTTCCCTTCCAGGATTGAATTACAGGAAACAGGAGATGCTGAAAAGCTAAGAGGAAACAGGACAAATTGATTCCATTTACAGGCTGTAAAATCACACACGTCGATAACAGGCTTAAAGGGGCGTTCGTCAATAAACACAGCTGACTGATCTGTTCAATAATTATCCCAAAGACGACATCCTGAAACAAAGTGAAGTGTTCTCATCTGGATCAGATTGATTTAAATAGAAATGAAAACAGTCTGTATTCATATTTTCAGAGCTATTACCAAACATCTAATGAAGTTAATGAGAAGAAGCATCCTGTTAGTTCAGGCAGAGTATTGATCAGCTGATCAATAGCCAAGGAGCCACAGTTATTGTTCTGAACGTCACTGACTGAAGGCTCAAGAACTGAGTAGTACTACGTAGTGTTCATTAAGACTAAGTTGTTGCTAATATAAACATCACGTGTCTTTTTATATTGTAGATGTTAAAAGTCTCGAAAAGGCTGAAAAAATAGAATAATAGAATATAGCAATAGAAATATGGAAATTAAAAGCAAAGAAAAATGTAAACTGAAGCTTCAGCGTTGTTACTCTCAGGGTTTTAAATCTCCTTTTCCACCTCCACACTTACAAACATATTTAGGAATGAAACATCCAAAGTCGCAACGATTGGATGGTTAGTCATTAAAAAGAATAACAACAGAACTATTCTGATAATTAATATATAATTTCACGCTTTTCTTCCTCTTATGTGATAATAAACTGAATATATTTGAGTTCTGAACACGTCAGACTAAAACTAAATCATGTAATCATGAAAATAATCGGCAGATGAATCAATAGTTAAAGTTAGTAACGCTGTAGAGTTTCACCCTACCATCGCCGTGAAGGGAGAAACCAAAGACGACTAAATATTTTATTTAGATTATTTATCTGAATTATGTGAACTTGTTTCTTTTCAGCTCAGTGTTTGAGTCTATACTGCGTCTTGTTGTCATTTGCGGTCACACGTGCTCAATCTGGCGACAGTGGCGGGTATGCTAGCATGCTAGCAGGGAAGCTAATTAGCTATCCTGCTGATTATTACAGCTGAGCCAAGAACAACTCTTATTAACAAACTGTGAAATATTCAGCCGTAAGGCAAATCCAAGAAAACACCGTCATTGACGCCACCGACCTTTGGACCACAGCCACAATATCACAGTTACACAAGGTCTTCACAGGTCTAACATTTTGGACCTGGCCAATAGAGTGGTGCAGGAATGAGTAAGACAAATACAATCTACAGCAACCGTGACATCCTCCAGTTTGGGGGATCTGGATCAGGATCTTTGTCGTTTGTCATCTCCCTTCCTCTCACAATTTTCCCCATCAACCTGTAGCGTCATTATCAATCAAAGCTAACAGCAGCACAGTTCACACCTCTGTCGGCCTCAAAAAACACATTATCAGAGCTGACAGAGACTCTGTCTAGGCAGGAACTAGGCCTAAGACTTGTGAAAACACAGCAGGATCCTACCTAGACCTGATGGGTCAATTACCAGGACAAACATCGCTCACCTCGGCCGTCGTTCTGGCTGTCGGACAGGATCTGGGAGTAGTTGACAGGTTTGTTCTCCTCGAAGACCCGGTCCACAAGGGTGATGTTGACGTTCCTCAGCTCCGTGTACAAACCCTCCACGGCAAAGTAACATGGCCGATCGTCCACCTTGTCGTCGTTGAACATGAGCATCACATGCTCCTGCCACCCGAAGTGCTCGCAGATCCGTAGGGCAAACTTCCCCAACTTCTTGTGGGTGGGACCGGTGTTGGTGAGGGACGGGTACACCTTGCCGTTAAAGGCCACGGCAGGGGCGCCCGCTGTCACCATGGGGACGTTCCAGTGGGTGGTGAAGAGGCCGACGGGGGAGGCGGTGTAGGAGCAGCCGGGCCCGATGAAGGCCCACGGGTCGTAGGCGAACTTGAGGTCCACGGCCACGAGCGGGGCGATGGACTCAGAGCAGATGCGGTCCTTGTCCTCGCTGTTCTTGAAGGCGTAGGTGAGGTGGTGGTTGGGGAGCAGGGTGGGGTTGGCGTTGATGGTTCTGACGGCCCGGTGCAGGGCGGGGCCAACACGAGGCCAGGCCCATGGGTAATCCGTGTTGGTCTCCGGTAAGATGACGGCCAGCGTGATGTTCTGCTGTGGCGTGGCCCGGCGTTCACGGTGCTCTCGGGTCTGGCGCTTCCAGCTGCGGTGGCGAGACGATCGCCCGGCGACCGGCCGTGGGTCCAGCAGGACCAGCAGGACCAGCAGGAGGGTGGCGCCCTCCTTCCAGCAGGCCATCCTCTGCCCAGCAGGTATCCCACTTCCACCACAGCTGAATAATTTATCCCTGTGAGCTGCAGACAGACACGAGGGAGACATTAACAAAACATTCAACTCAAATGAAGTCCTGTTATTCGAGCTCGAAGAATGAAGCGCACTTCCTCCTTTAACTTAAATCTAATAAAATCATCAGGACACCAAGACCTGCTTCAGTCCGTCATGGTCGAATTCACAGTAATAATTTTGTCCATGTCAGTCCTGAGTGGTCTTTGTTGGTTTGGGGCCACATTGAGTCGTGGGAGAAAAACTCCCCGAAGATGAAAAATAAAAAGGACGAGCTTTTCCCTGCCAGCCCAGCCCACCTCAGACAAGACAGAGCGAGGCGTATCGACACTGAAAGTAATGAGTGTTTTCTCAAGTACAGCCTGTCCTCATGAACATCTCAGAGTGGGGGAAACACATTGTCATCCTGTAATAAAAACAAGAAATATTCACTCCAACATTTGATCTCCACCTCTGAAACGACAGATTTAAAGTCAGCTGTGTTGAGGCTTTTATAATGTCTGCTTTATAGCCCATAATGCAATCTGAAAAAACACAATAAACCACTGGTCCAGGTAGTGTAATTATGTACAGTAGCAGCCTGTACATTTCAGCTGCGTCATACAGGATTCAGTGGGAGGAATTCACAGAGTCAGATGTCACCAAGATAAGAATTTGTCATGAAAGCTGCAGCGTTTAAGTGTTAAAGGCAGAAAAAAATGCATTTATGAAGGATCGTTTTAATTAAATTGTGGTTTCTAGCGTCACAGAGGTGGTGGACTGGCCATAAAGAGAGACTGTATCTAAAATACTTTTATTTATGAACTGAAAAATAAACTGTATCTGCATTTAAACTGATTGAAACTGGAGAAAGCAAGTTGCTTTGCTTGCAAATTTTGTATATTTTACTCTGATAGCTGTAGTTAATAATTACTGACTTGCAGAACATGCATCAGCAACTATTCTGATAATAATAATCTATTATTCATTTAAACTGTATTTTAGTATTTTAACCTCTGGTAAAAGTTTATCAAAGGGGAGGATAAACTAGTTTTACCTACATTTTACTGAGCAGAACACAGGGGCTGCTGGAATACCACTGCCTCCATCTGTTAGTTAGTTGTTTCTGTGTGACTTTAAGTAGTGGAAGAAGTATTTAAAAAAGTAAAAGGACCACTTAATAACACAAACTAACTCACAGATGGAGGCAGCAGCTCGGTAGTCTGGAGTCTGGTACCTATATTTTGAGATATTGTAGCTGCATATATCTCATGGTGGGGATGAACAGGGGTCCCAACAGCATATCTTTGCCTCCGAAGAGGGTTAATCCGGCTGTGATACCATCAGTCTTGTGTTGCTGTCTTTGTAATGGATTCATGTGCTGCTCCTTAAAAGCATCATTTCCCTCCGGACAGAAACATGCAGCGGTCAAAACGTCAATTATCCTCTCAAATGTAAATCGATACACCTATAAAAATGATATCACTCATAAGCTGGACTTTGTGCTCTGTACCTCAGCGGGTGTCGGGTTTCCTCTTCATGCTGTTTGTAAATTTTGGTGACAGTAAACTAACTTAACCAGCCTGAGGAGCGCGCCGTGGTCCGTCTCTGTGACGGCAGCCGGTAAATCCGGGTCCCGCACCTCTGGATTTCTAGAAATCTGTCTGATTATCACACGTTTTATGGTCGCAAATGATTATCAGGTGTCACCGCAGTCTGCTGGGAAAGTGGGGTGCAGGAAAAGTCGCGTTTGAAAGTTTAAAATGTGTTTCTGTTGCTGGAAAACGTGCACAAACTATATGCATATAACCCATGAATCAAGGTGTCATGTCTCTGCAAACTTGGGTGCTCACCTGTGCAGCCACATTCTCCTTTCGGTGGTTTAAATCAGGTTCGAGAGGGCGTTAAAATTGGATTTATCCACATTATCCACAATGAATGAGATTGAAACAGCGGCCAAACTGGTCACTTAATCCAAGTCAGATTAAATGAAACGCTGGAATCCGACAGGTAAAGTCCGTTAAATGTAATGTAAATCTGCCCTCCAGCCCCACAGGTGAATACTCAGCTCCACTTGATTCGCTTATTTAAATCCATCCGCAGGTAAATTAAAAATGAGAGTGTTGTTGATCTGCTGCTGCTGCTGGACTGAGACCGGACTGACTGAGAGAGAGCGGTCTGTCTGGGCGGAGAGAGACAGAGAGAGAGAGACGGAGAGGCGAGGGAGAGGAGGGGAGAAGGAGGGGAGGAAGGAAGGAAGGAAGGAAGGAAAGTGAGAGGGGAGAGGAAGAAGACAGGAGGGGTGAAGGAGACGGGAAAGGTGGAAGGAAAGAGGAAACAAGGAGGGGTGTAGGAATAAAATAAATAAATAATAAAAATGAAAAATATGTTGTTTATTCAAGTCTAATTTATAATCAAATTAATGTGATTTAAAACACGGAAATAAATAGATAGATACTGAATCATGATTGGACCAAAATAGTCACGTGACACATGCAGCCGCAATAAAATAAAATTGGTGTAATACGTAATATTATACAAAATATACAGCTTTTCTTAACTTTGTGGTTTTCATATATTATAACTATGTTAACTGAGACTGTGTGGATGTTTGTATTATTTCCAAATCGTTACGTCCAGAATAAACACGTAGAAAGACAGACTTAAGTAAGTTACTTAAGTAAGTTACTTAAGTAAGTTAAGTATTAATACTTCTCTGTAAAAAACACTCCAGTCAAAGGAAGGTCCTTACCATAACTTAGCAGCTATTAAAGTAAAAATATGTACATTAACAGGAAAATGTGTTTAAAGTATTAAAAGTATTTAAAGATGCTAAGGTATACGCATGTTTCTGCTTTAGCTACATAGCTAACACTAGCAGTCTAACGTTAGCTAGCACCACCTAGCTACCACTCGTTTAATGCTACTATCGTTGCCATTTTGCTCACGCTATCGCTACATAGCCAGCGTTAGCATTGACATTCATTTCACGCAGTCTAACGTTGGCTAGGATAGCCTACTTGTTTTTGCTAACGCGTTAGCATTAACAGTTACTTACCAAGTGCTCGTGCTAACGCCATTTCCACGGTGTCCCGCGTTGACTAGCGTACTTGTTACTCCAAGTTACACTTGCATCACGTTACTGGGATGTGGAAGTACTCCTTAAACGTTACTATCGCTACCATTTTGCTGACTGTTGGCCAACAACATCAGTTGAGCTCCTTCGCCAAGGTGCTAACTTAATTAGCTTTAGCTCCTGAGGTTTCCATTTTGTTTACGGTAACAGTAGCAAGGCTAATACTCTCATAACCACGACGGAGTTAAGCTGAAACGGACCCATTTTACAAGATTGGTTTGTTACAGCAGCCCCATTATGTTGCTTTAGGGGGAATCAAGTTATAAACATTAGATATAACCACTTTTTAACTGGACCAAACAGCAGCTGTAAGCAGCAAACACATTATCCTCCTCTCGTTAGCTACATATTCACAGACATATCAGTTTTATTTTAGATGATATTTTCACTCTGTTCTTGCCTACAGTACATGTCAGCGTCTGTGTAGCTGTATTATCTTCACTGTGTTTGTGTTTGCACACAGAGGAGCAGTGAAATGCCGAGTCCTGCTCAGTCCCCTTGCCCCCATTATGTTTTCCTGCCATTACATTTTATAGCTGTGTTATCTCCCATCAGCGCAGGCTGTGGATTATCTCGCTCCTATCACGGCTGCGCATTTTACAGGCACTTCACAGATCAATAAAAGCAAATGCCAACACACAATTTTAAAAAAAGGAAGGACAACAGGAAGGACACTGCTTCTGCTTCTAATAACACTGAACATTAAAGCCCACTCCACCAGTGGGCTTTAATACAAACTGTGTTTTATGGTTTCATTCAGGACATTTTATAATACACTCAGGAAACACATTCACCTCGTCTGAACGGACACGTCATGCATTTATTCCTCCCTAAGGATCCCTGAAATCCACCTTTGAGGGAATAGTTTGACATTTTGAGAAGCTTAAGCTTGTTTGCTTTCTTGCCAAAGCTTAGATGAGGTGACTGATCCCACTTTCTAAATATGAAGCTACAGCCACATAAAGGTCCTGCAGACTCTACCAGAACCACCTACAGGACCCCCAGAACCTCCCCATTGATCACCAGGATCACTTAGTAATCACAAGTACCAAAGAACAACCTAAAAGCCGCTTTAACCACCATAAGATCCACCTTTAAGACTTGTACTACTCCCTTAGAGACCACAAAAAGCACATAGAGTACCCCATAGAACCTCCTTGATTATCACTAGAACCTCTGCAGTCAGAACTAGAATAATCTAAAGAACATCTAGAACCACCTAATGGACCAAGATAACCTCTTCAATGATGAATAGAACCATATAGACTACTAGGACTTTCTCAGTGACCACAAGAACTCAATTGAAAGGACCCCTAAAACCACCTGGATGACCACCTAGACTCCTAGATCTTCCTCAGTGACTACTAGAACCTCCTAAAGGATGCTTGGAACCACATACAGAACCTTTTGTCAATAACCACAAGAATCAGGGCCCCTAGAGCCCCTTGAGCGACCACTAGAATCATCTTAAGGACCCCTACCACTTCCTCAGTGTCCATTAGAACCTCCTCAGTAACAACTAAAGCAACCTAAGGAACCTCCAGGACCACCTGAAGGACCACTAGAACCGTTTGCATGTCCCCTGAAACCTTCTCAGTTACCACTAGAACCTCCTAAGGTACCACCAGAGCAACTTAAATGGCCTCTAAAATTCACTCCACAACTGTTAGAACTTCCTAAAACCCCATAGGACACCCCTAAAACCTTGTTAATGACCTCTTCAAATGACCCCAAGACCCACCTAAAGGACCATAAGAACCACATAAAGAACCTAGAGTCTCCTCAGTGACTAATGTAAATGTCCTAAAGGAATATCAGAACCACCTACAGGACCCTTAGAACCTCCTCAACAACTACAACTACTACTACTGTGTAAACAACAGGAAAAAAGACAACAGGATCAGGAGCAGGATGCTCACAGGCAGAAGCTGCTGAAACACAGAGGCGAAGCAGAAACTTAAACAACCTGGAGCTTCATGGGGGAATGAGGTACAGGTGTGCAGTGAGGCACAAAGTTCAGGTAACTTTGAGGACATCTGGTGGACAAAAGAGGAACTGCAGGGGCTGGAGAGATGGAAGAAGGCTGGCAGTAATCTATATTTTTGTTACCAGCAATTTGTCGTCAACAATGTTGATGGGATTTAATCTAAATCTAGTAGAAACAGGTTCACTCTTCCAGCTACAGCAGACTGCATTTTCCCTTTTGCCTGTCCTCTGACAGCGACAGTGTGTTTTTATCCCGTAGGCGTCGAGAAGCTGAGGAGAGCCATTAGCTTAACACACTGTCTCCTATACATCCTTTATACAAACCCTCCGCTGCTACTTATCTGCTCTTACCCATCAGCACTGACGTCTGCTTTTCTCTGAAGTGTGCTCCACAAAAACCAAACCTCCACTTACCCATTATGACCATACATGTTTGTCTCCTGTGTGGAAAACAGACAGTTATTATTTAATAATGGGCCTGCAAACAGGTTTATAAAGTCAGAACAAGTAACACATTGCTCAGTATAAGTCTGTCTGTATATTTGCATTATATATATGCATTTGTAATTTAGCAGTAGAAACAAACCACTGATTTAGAGAGATTACAGGGACATCAGCGTGCAACAAAGACTGTGAAATAAACATTTTAAAACATTGTCTCATATATCAACTCCTGCTCTAAAGCCTGAAGTCTATGATGTCCGTGTCGAAGGAAAGAAATGCTACGGTCTTCTTTCTGCAAATATTCACCATTCAGGGAATAATGCATAATCATGAAGCGAGATGTCAACTTTGCACGTTGTGTTTTTGTGATACTTTTATTGGTGCAGCTACAGTTGTGCACAGAGTGGACACTTATTTACACAATGATGAATCTTCACAGATGTGGTCTGCAGCTGGTGTTACACAACGTCTGTTCCTCTGAGATCCAGGCGGGATGTTGAGGCTTCGGGGGCCTGAACTCTGCAGAACTCTGCATCCTGACTCTGCAAAACCTGATGTGCTGAGACAGCAGAACTTGAACTGATTCACACGGATCAAAACAAAACTTCATTGTTTTTAACGTCAGGTTTTCTTCACTTCAAAGGATGAAAACATAAATTTCCACTGACAGCGGCTCAGATCCACATTAAACTGATGGAAACAAGAGGAAACAGATCTGTGAACCTACAGTGAAAGGTTTATCAGCTTATCTGGACCGTGCATGAGGCTGAACTGAAGTAACTGAGGTAACTGGTAACACATCAGCTGTGCAATGCTTTGACCTGTTCGTGCTAATTTTCATGTCGACATGTAAATGTTCTGAGGCGGCCGAGCGGATAATTATCCTCTCTCGTTTAACTACGGATCACTCTCCTCTTCTGCAGGGGGGAGGTCAGAGGTCAGTGTGGAGTTTCAGGATGTTATTACATCGTCTTTTCAGCGTTTTCTGGTTGAGATCTGGTTACTGGATTCAAGCTTTAGCCAATTAATTCATTTGTTAAAGGACAAGAGGCTGAGAGAACACACTTTTCTGTCAGAGAGCTATTTGTTTGAGACTTTTCTCAGTGAAATACACCAAAGATTGGTCGTCACAGCAGCAGAAATATGAGGATTTTTATTTTATTTAATGACTGTATTGTATTTTGTCCCTTGGACTTCTTGTAGCCGTTTACTCTCATGAAAAAAATACTTTAAACAGGATCAAACATGAAAATTTAACGAGTATAAAGTGTTTGGGACGACTCTGTGGCGTTGGGATGTGATGTGTCACTCGGGGGAAAAATCTCAGCCATAGTAAAGTGACGATGTCGAGGCAGAGAGGAAGCAACACATCAATAATGGATTTGTTTCCCGACGGCTGGAAACATGATGGAGACACTGCAACAGAGATTTACTGTACACATCTGTGTCAGCAGGTTCTCTTCTTCTTTCCTGGTTTAACTGTAAATAATATTTAACTGATCTCTACATCAATATCGTGAGTTTACTGGATTGTTACAGCTCTGACTAGGTCAAGACAGAACCGGCATCCTGGGGGGCGCTGGAGACTATATCAGCTCCACATCCATCAACATCCAAGTATTAATTGTAACTGGAGAAACACAGATTTTTCTAAAACCTCCGATATTTCTGAGTTAGCATTTCACTAACAAACACGACACCAATAAAGATATGGATTGGCATAATTAGCATAAGGAATGAAAGGTTGAAGGATGAAGAATCGAGGATTGAGGGATGAAGGATGAGAGATGAAGGGTCAAGGACTGAAAGGTCCAGCGTCGAAGGATGAAGGGTTGGGGTTGAGGAATGAGGGATAAAAGGATGAAGGCTCAGGGATGAAGGAATCAGGTTTGCAGATTGATGGATGATGTGGAGGCTGATGGTTTGTGTCTGCTTGGTGATGGGAGACTGTTGGAAACCGGGGGGTTGGGACTCAGAGTGGGGGGGGGGGGCAAGAGAGAAGAAAAGAAAGAGAAACGACAACAAGAAAAAAAGAGGGTATCGGAGGAGGATGAGGTGTGCTTAAATACTCTTGTTGTGAAACAGGGATGAGTTTTAGGCGTTGTCTTTGTTCCTGGACCTGGTTATAAACCCAGACTCAAAGGATGTAGAGAATCACTGTCGCACAAGCTCATCATTCTGTCAGACTCGTTGTTGTATCTCTGCGAACACGTCCTCAGACATCGAAGTGTCTGTTTGACGACATCCTGACAGCTATCGGCGTCAAAACTTCCCCCTCACACCTCCACCTGTAAAAACCCCAGCTCCTAAATGCCAGAGACGTGAGGGCGTTCGTCGGTGACTCACAGGTCCCTGGACGTCTGCAGATAATCTGTCCACAGCTGCCACTGCCATGGCAACACCACACCAACCCTCCGCCACATCACCCCCTGCTGCTGAAAGCATCCTCATCAGCTGACTGCAGTAATTATAACGGCCAGTGTCTGTCAGATTAAACCCAGGTAGATGTCTGAAAGCTCTGCTGCAGGAATAGGAGTCACAGATTCATCCAACCATCCAACCCGGTCACATGAAAGTCGGTGGTACTGACTAAATGGAATGGAAACGGGAACAATGAGCCTGTAGCTTGTTTGAGAGGTCAAAATAACTGAAGGAAAATGTAGTTGCGTGCTTATGGATAATCATTTTATATATTCAGTCACTTTAGATATTCTTTACATATCTTATGAGAGTTCAGTCTGAAACCAGGGAGCGTGCAGTATCCAGTCCAACATGTAATCTCTTGAGAACACCCCTACATTCCTTTGACTGTACATTGTAAGTTGTTTTCCAGATGTTCAGGATGACACTTACATAAAAAGGGGTTGGAAAGTCTCCAAACTCATATGTACTCTTAAGAGTCCTACAGGTTGAGAATTTGCACGGCAGCAAAAAAACTGTGGACTGAACCAAGAACCAAGAGAACAGTTTCAGGTTTGATTCTCCTGACATAAAATGGGTCAGTAAATCCCCCACTCCTGATGTTTGAAGCTTTTACGTGTCTTAAAAAAGGCGGTTGCTAACGAGTGTCTAAATGAGACTACAGAGGTTGTCGGGGACGTTAACATGAAAACCCATCTACTCACCAGTCCACCTTTACAGCCTCGTTGTGTTTCTACTCACGCTCTTTCAAACTCTCAGCTAACTTTCTAAGAAGAAAGGCTTTTGTAGAAGAGCTCAGAGCTAAATGAAATGACCAGTTGGAAGCTTAGTGGTGGAGACGTTGACGTCATGTGACCGTGGTGTAGTTGGTTTATAGCCTAACATTAGCTTCTTACTTCAAACATCAGAACAGTGGTGTTCATCTGTGAAGATGATCTGATCAACTAAACCTGAAGGATCAGAAACTTTAGCTGCTCACTGTTTATTTTCTGGAATAATCCAAAACACTATGAAAAAATCCCACTGGCTTTTTGTGGAGGAACCAGGCTGATGCTAACTTTAGTGTTAGCCTACAGAAACACATCATCCTTACATGTGTCACAAACAGTTTCTTTGTAATCTCCTATTTTGAAAAGTGCTGTACAAATAACATGTATTAATACATAATCTAATTTAACAGAAACTCATCTGTAACTGGAAATGCTGCGAAGTACTGGGTGGATGGATACAATGTGATTCGTCAAGAAATAGTTCCAGCACATAACTGCAGTGTGGTTTAATTACTTCTGGATTAAAGAAACAACATGTTGATGACTGAGCTGGTCAGTTGTATTTTGAATTGAAGCAGGCTAGCAGTTTCCCTCTGCCTCCACACTTTATGCTAAGCTAGGCTAATCACGTCCTGAAACCAGGTCTGATTGATGCTAATCTGAACGTCTCACTCTCAGAAAGAAAGTTGTTGTTGTTGTTGTTTGTCTTGTTTAGTTTCTTTGTACACAGTCTTTTTATCACTGCTGCATTTTTTAAACAACACTTTATTAAATTAGACTTTTAAAGCAAAAACAAATCATCTCTCCCTCCATCTTTCTATGTGTTGATATCATCGGCTCATTTATCAGTCTAGTATCCATCCATCTTTAATCAGCAGTATCACTGTGTCTCGCTCCTGTATTTAGCTCCTCTGTGTATCGTTGCCATTTCAACAGGAAAAGGAATCGGCCCCCTTCAGGTTCTTCTTGTCAATTATTCAACACAAAAGGATCTAAATATTCAAAAAGCTGTGGGTTTATTCTCCGTGTGCAGAGTAACACAACTGAGTTTTTATGAGTAAAAGATAAGCTCGCTGTATTTTTAGTCTGTGAGATAATGAGAAACTAAAGTCTTAGTCTGTGTGCTGCCTCACTTTACAGAAACTAATAAAATGTCTACAGAGACAGAGTCTAACAGGAGTTTAAATATTTAAATTTTTATTATTATTTAAATATTTAGGTCTGTTTAGCACCTCCACATTTAGCAGATATCATCAGACACTGATTTAAACAGTGATGGAGAATTTATGGTTTTTCTCTTCCAGATATCTACTTTGAACCTGGGTCTTATTTTCCCATGTTTTGGGTGTAAATGATTGATAGGGAACAGCTGCTGTAGTACCAGAAACATGACTATATATCAGTACCAGACTCCATTGAGAAAAACAGGAATTTTACTGAGCAGAACACAGGAACTGCTGGAATACCACTGCCTCCATCTCTTAGTTAGTTTGTGTTACTGTGTGGTACTTTTACTTCAGTAAAGTATCCGATTACTTCTTCCACAACTGAAAGTCACAGAACAACACAAACACACTAACAGATGGAGGCAGTGGTATTCCAGCAGCTCCTGTGGTGTGCTCGGGTTAAATTACTGCTTTTGTCAATGGAGTCTGGTGTTGATGTACAGTGTTGTTCCCAGAAACAATAACAGAAACAATTAGCAACACTTAAAATCCAAATATTTGGCATTTATAATCAGTTTATAAAATAATAAGAACTAGAAAATCACAATATATCACTACCAGACTCTATTGATAAAAGTGGCAATTTTACCTCTCACAACACAGGAGCTGCTGGAATACCACTGCCTTAGCTTGTTCATGTTACTGAGGTAAAATTCCTGTTTTTGTCAGTGGAGTCTGGCGTTTTTAAAAAGTTAATTTGCAGATTCAAATTTGTGTGCATTCATTCCTGTCAGTTCTGTCAATGTTACGTAAATTTCTAAGCAAAATTTATGGCAGCCTGTTTCCAGACCTGAATCACCACCCACACACGTCTCATTTGTTCAGTGAATCAAAAAGGCCTGGTGTTGTGTTCACTGACAGCTGGTTAGAGAATCAACAGGGCTCTGTGGGCAGGATTAAGACTGAGGACATACTCTTCCTTTCTCTCTTAGCTTTCTGCGTTTTACAACAACGTGGAAAATAATTATTAACGTGCTAATAAAACAAATATTAATACCAAACAAGGGACAATAAGAGGAGGAAGATGATGATGTTTCACAGGGAGAGAAATCAAACAGCTGTAATGGTAATAATAAAGAGAAGAGTGGCTCCATTAACACCTAGAGCTCATTAACATTAACCACACTGCGCCAGCAAACACATAAACACAACGTCAGCTGCTAAATGTCAGTTCACAGAAACGAGCTTCAGTCGGTGGATAATAACACACAGAAAGACTTTAACCTCCTTTAACCTGCACTCTATCACACAACGCACACATATAAACATCCGTCTTCTAATGCTCGTCCATCATCATCATCTCTGCGGCCTCAGGTGGTGTGAATGAGCAGCAGATTAACACGGACGTTGTGTTTGTTTGTGTTGTTTCTTCAGTATTTCTTGAGGAGACTTAATTAGCTGTCTGCTGATTCGGCTACAGATGCTCTGTCAAAGGCTCGTGGGAGCTGCAGTCGTTGAACGCAAACAGAATCATCTTTGTTTGTGTCTCGGGGTTAAAGTGCCGAGGCGTTCGGGACCACAGGAAAACAGGTCAGATCATTATCGAGAAATATCACAAAGAAAAATGTTCCTGAGCTGAGAAGACGAGCTTGATATCTAAATAAAAGCACCTGTGTTAGTTTCTTTTTCTTCCAGGACAACACGAGTCATGGACAGACGCCACTGATCAGATTTAAAAACCTTAATTTAATTTGTGTAAATGGTGATTCAGAGCATCAGACCACCACAAAACAGGGACGATGCTGCTTCATTGTTCCTTTTATGCTCATGTTTTAATGTTTAAAATGCACTAAATTAATAGGAGTTTCCTCATTTTGTTTAAATTGAGTTCTGTTTTTAATAAATTAATGAAATCATTAATTATTATCACATATGTAATTTTCATATGTAAAGTTAACTGCCAGAAAAACAACAACCACCATCAAAGTATTTCTGCAACAGTCTTCAGGTTATTCAGTATCTCTGCAAAAAAATAAAATAATAAATGTCCAAAAAATGGTGCTGATAACAGTTAATAGTTTGGCATTTACTAGAGGCGTTTGAATGCAGCGTTTGACCTTTGTGTTGAGCTCAGAGACCTGGTGGTGGAACAGAGCGAACGCCCTGAAAACCAGAGTGACGTCCACAGAGAGCGAGCTGCAGAAACTCAGGACAAACACAGGCTGATCAATGGTTTGTGTTACTCAGACAAGGAATAATGTGAATTTATGTCCATTTATCATTTTTATCTGGACTAGTTCAGTGTGGAATGTCTTTACCATAAATGTTTCTGTCTGTTCTTTTACAGTAGTGATAAGATTTAAACCATCTTAAAGTCTGACTGATAATGGCTGCATATCACACTGACAGATTTATGAATTTCAAAGGAACATGGAGTTACACAAGTAATAAACAATAACAAAAAACAGGAATTAAAGGGGACAAAATACAATACTGTGGCCACAATAAAATCTGAAGCTAGAAAATTAAAGGTATAAAATGAAACATTGCTGCATGAAAATGTCTAAAAATGACCAGACCTATGTTATATATGTTGTTGAGCCTGTTTTCTTACATTATCCCAAATGTTTCTAGTCATTTTCAAACCATGTTGTGGTTGCCAGAAGTGTCAAAAATTTACTTTTTTTCTTTTTTTTTTTATCATATATGAATAAAAAATATGCAAATTTGCCAATGTTTACAAGGAAAATAGATTAATTTCTGTTTTCTGAATTCTATTAAGAAATAACACATATTATCTAGGAACAAAATTTGTGTTTCATGTGTGATGGTTGAGCAGTCCAACGATTCACTGAGCAGCTGCACCAAACAGCAATAAATCAGACACAGTCTCCATTAATTGTTCCCTTTTAATAAAGTAAAGATGTCGAATAAAGCCTGCAGCAGCTGAATGAAGGAGTCTCACACAAACAGTACAAAGCTGTTATAGATAGAAGTTTTACTGCAGATTAAACCAGGTTTACTCTCTAACTTGGATCCAGTTAAGGCCAAAGACTGAGAATAAATGACAATAAAACACAGAGTTACAAGCTGAAATTAAATCCCCAGGTTTCTATCCTGTTAATGGAACTAAATAAATAAATCCAATCCACTTAGTGAAACAGACAACGATCAAAACATCAGTCTAATAATTAGAAATCCCTCCCAACAATGATCGTGTTCAAAACACTCAACATTATGTACAAAAAGCAAATCATTTGGCGTTTTCTTCCATAATACACATCTCTCTGGACATTTTGGCTCTAAACTCCCTCCCCTCTCTCCCCCGTAAGGCACCAAACACCAGGCTGGAAAAGCCCCCGAGTCGAGTAGACGCATTAAAACACCTGTACATGAATGCAACATAACCTCAGCCTGGATACATGAGAAACTGACGCTACTTTACTCTTTTATATGTCGTTGGTTACTGATTAAAACACCATATATGGTGGGTAAAAGGCCACAAGAAGAAGCAGCAGGTAAGTCATGTTGGGTAATGGCACTAAATGTTACACCAGGGTGAAATGGCCCTAAAAAAAAAAACAGTAAAACCAGCTTGTTAACGTTTCTGGCGACTGAAATAAAACTCAATGTTCGTAGTAAATGATCTCACCTAAGGTCCAGCTGAGTCTGTCCAGAGCCAGGCTAGCTGTCTCCAGTTTCCAGTCTTTAAGCTAAGCTAACTGTCTCCTGGCTTCATATTTATCATACAGGCATCATCTCAGAAACAAACTGGATTAGCATGTTTACCAAAATGTTCCTTGTTCCTTTAGACAAAGGGTAGAAATGGACAGGGATACGTAAACGTTGTACTGTGGTTAAGGTCTAAAGCCGCTTGTTAAGTCGTGACGTCACGGCCAACGAAAATACTGTTTCCTGGTCCAACTTCCCTCGTAATTCAGTTGTCAATCCTTTTCTGTGCTGCCCAAAAAATACCTAGGTTAGCTAGCTAAGGTCAACTAAGGTCACCTTAGCTGGGCGAAGATAGCTAGCTTTATTTGCCAGCACAGGAAAGGGCTGACAACCGAAACTCGAAGATGTGGGCTCATAGCAACAAACACCCTGTAAAACCCATAGCTTGTATCAGGAATACTCGTGTGCTAACGTTAGCTAGGTTAGCTGGAAAACGTTAGCACACGTTGGCATCCAACTTTGTTTTTCTTGAAAACTGAAGATTATCAACTGAAGTTGGGTGCGGAAACAGCATTTTCATTGATTGAGACGTCACGACAAGCGGATGAGATGTGAGCAGGACTTGTCTCTGAACACTGGCGGCCATGTTTGTCTCTCAGGTTTAATGATCCACACCCATTGACCTTTTTTCCAGCAGATAACAGCTCGTACTGATCAGCCCTAACCAATCAGAGCATCCGCTGCTGGGTCGTCTGTTTACAGTTAATCCGAATCGTAACAGAGTCGCCTTCAGCAGCCACTGATATGTTCTGATGCACGACACCAAACCTGAAGTCCAGTTCTTGTGGTTGAAAGCATCCGTCTACATCTCGTCGGCGTGCGCAGGTTTGGCCGGGTCGTGGCGTCCTTTTCCCGCCGCTGACCTCAAGCCGAGAGCCAGCGGTTCAGTCTGCCCAGCAACAAGAGCCGAGCTGTTCCCCGTTTGGCCCCCCTCCTGGACCGGACCATCCACACCTGTATTCTCAGGGTTTTCTATTGGTTGCTGTGGAAACACAACGCCCTCCGGACCTCCTGATTGGCCGAGATCAGAGAGTGGAGACGATGAGGAGTCGGACTGAACAACCGGACTGTCGACCTCGTCTGCTGCCGGCTGGAAGGAGGACGGGTCTGTCAGGATGTTTCTGGAAATAACTACAAAGATAAAAATAAATATCTATAGCATCAAATATACCACAACATCTCACAATGTACGATTCACAGCTGACTAATGTGTTTGAACAATTCTGATTTGTGTCATTTGTAAATTGTAAACCTGTGTATGTTGTGTGTGTGCGACCTGATCTAAATTATCTTTTTCCTTTTTCTTTGTACAAAGTGCTGAAATGTCGAATGGGACGAACCTCCTGTGGGTCTGTAGTCGTCGTCCGTGGACGAGTCGCGTCTGAACGGACTGAAACTCGGCATGATGATCAGACCCAGAGAGACCAGGATGATCTGACGACACAAAACACACAAACACACAAAGTTTATCTCTTTCTAACACATTCTTAAAATCTAATACAGACTCATGTGTATCAGAGAACTGAGAATTCATTCAGTAAACTTGCTTTTTAATTCCTGAAAACTTTCTGCTGCAGTCTGAAATAAAAGTAAGGATCATTTCACCGCTGTAAAGTGATGCCTATGACAGGGGAAACACAAAAAATTTAACTGTCTTCAGAGAAAAAAAAGTCAGGAGTTCAAATAAGTATGGTTGTTCTTTGGTGGGGAACACAAAAGTTCAAAAAAGAAAAATCCAACATACTCTTCTGGCAAAAAAAGTTTAAAGGCTTTTATTTAGAAAAAAATCATAAAATGTAAAACTCACACAATTTCCCTTTTTATTAACACAAGATAACAGCAAGCACCTGAGCAGGAAGCAGGTGACAAATACTAAGTATGACCACTAGATGGCAGATGGCATAGAAAAATGGAAAGGCAGCACAAACAGAGAAATGTTTGTGATTTTATTGATCCTGAAAAACAGACATCAGCCTGTTGATATTAAAAATAAAACAATAGAAACTGAAGGACATGTGCAGCATCCTGTGTGTTTTCCTACCAGTAAGCAGGTGCTGGTCTGGGCTCCTTTACTGACCGTCTGTTTGATCAGAGACTGGAGCTGTCGCAGCTGAGCCAGCAGAGACCTGAACAGCAGGAACAGGCAGTTTACATCAACTTTACTCAGCTCGTCATTATTCATCACTGTTAGCAATTACAATCTGAAGTCAGGAACGTCAGGTAAAACAGGAAACTCTGCTTCGGCTTCTGTCTAATCATAAATAAGCCTGGAGGGAGGAACACCCTGAATCTCAAAACGAAAGGTAACTGATGTATGACTTATTGTGAGGCATCAGTTATATATATTTTAATACAAGTCACTGCGGGAGTGCAGCTTCTATAGATCAAGATAAAACAAAAAGACAACGGCGCCCTCTGCTGTCCAGTTTTTGACTGTACTCGCTCCCTCAAAGTGATTTCTTAGAAGATATAAAGAAAACTTCACTTTAAGTCTTTCATTTGACCAAGCAAACATGCACCTAATGAATGTGACCCCACGGCTCTTTCCTCATCAATTATAATAGTAATAACCAGTTAATCATCAATAAATAAAGTTGTGATCATACATGTTGTGTTTCTCCAGCTGCTCCACTGTCCTCTGCAGCTCCTTGTTCTGTGCTGAGCAAGCTGCTGCCCTGTTAACACACGTGTGTGTTAGTGTAACTGTGAGTGTTATAAGATCCTTTTTGTTTGACCAGAAACATCACTGTATATAAATACCAGACTCCATTGACAAAAACAGGAATTTTACTGAGCAGAACTGGAATACCACTGCCTCCATCTGTCAGTGTGTTTGTGTTACTGTGTGGTACTTTTACTTATCTGAAGTATCTGATTACTTCCTCCACCACTAAAAGTCACACAATAACACAACAGACTAACAGATGGAGGCAGTGGTATTCCAGCAGCTCCTGTGTTCTGCTTGGTAAAATTGCCACTTCTGTCAATGGAGTCTGGTAGTGATAAAACTTGGGGAAAATAAAGCGTTAAACTGTGTTATCCTTTAATAAAAGTGCTATTTGTCTAAACAAAGTGTAACTTCCCTGTAAATAAGTCATGAACTGTACCTGCTCTCCAGTCCGTCGATGTACTCCTTCCTCCTGCGGCGGCTGTCCTGAGCAGACTGCTTGTTGCGGATTTTCCTCCGCACCTTCTTCAGGATTCGTTCCTCGGCCTGCCAATAAAGATTCGATCAAAACCCGTCTCGACTCGTGTCCGCTTATTTACCTGGTGCAAAAAGGTTTTGACCTCTGACCTTGGTGAGAGGAAGGTTGTTCGGCAGAGAAACTCCCTCCTGGGTCAGCAGCTTCTGCTCCTCCTCCGTCAGCTGGAGCTCAGGATACAGCTGCAACAGTAGAAGAAGAGTCAGTCCTCCAGGTCAAAGGTCAGCTCCAACAACTAAAGCTTTGTGATTAGACTCACCAGACCGCTGTCCGGGCTCGGAGGGTCGGCGACGGCCAGGCTGCCGTCGAGTCGAGCCGCAGAAATCATCGGCAGCTCGTTAACGATGCACGAGTCTGAGAACAACACCTGGGAACTCCACTCATCTGTACAGGTGAGGGAGCAATGAGACACCTGAGTGTGAAGTCGTGACGTCACGACCAATGAAAGCACTGTTTCCTGCTAGCTAAGGCCAGCTTTATTAGCCTTAGCTGAGGGACGAAGATGTGGACTCATAGCAAGAAACATCATAGCTAGCTAACGTTAGCACCTGCTGGCATCAAACTTTGTTTTCTTTAAAAATTGAAAACATATCAACAGCAGCCATCTCCTCCTCTTTTTCTCGTCACAAGACGAGCGACAAAATGACTTTAAGTAGTTTTTGCGAACTCGGCCAAGTTGGACCTGGAAACATAAAGGATTTAACAGTTAATCACACCCTGTCCTCACCCAGCTCTATGGAGATGACGTTCTCCTGTCTGGGTTCGGCCTTCACGCCTCCCAGTCCACTGATGTCGTACACCACCTGGTAGACGGTCGCCGGGGTCGGCTGGGCGGTCTCCGTGGCGATGGGACTCTCGACGACGGGATCCTCAGAGATGCCGCTGTCGCTCTCGGAGGAGGGGTCGGTGGGCGGGCCGCTGGGAAACACCTCGTTGGGGTCGACGCCGTGGAGGACGTCCTCTGATTCGCTGTCGTTCAGAGTCTGAGACGAGAGACAGATCGTGATCCAGATCTGATCAATCAAGTACACGTTCAGCACAGCTGCTCGATTTTTATTTTTATTTTTATTTTTATTTTCAGTTTCTCCCAGAATCAGGATTTGATGAGAACTGACAAACAGAATCAGACACCACTGATAAAATGTAAAGGAAAAACAAAAGCACGAAGAGGGAGAAGAAGGAGGAAAAGTAGAGGACGAAGGAGGAGGACAACAAAAAGATGAAGGAAAAGGGGGAGGAAAAGAAGAAGAAGAGGAAGAAGAAGAAGAAACAGAGGGACTGTCACTAAGAGGAAGTGACTGATGATTGTGTCTTGTTGCACAACAGCTGTTTGACTTTCTGCAGTTTCATTCTTCCAGTTTCTACAGAAACCCGAGGAGGTCAGCTGTGTCACCTGCCCTGCACCACCACAGACGTTATACAGGTAACTCACACAGTCGGGGTCCACCGCCCAGTCCTGCAGGGGTTTCTCTGAGCTGCTGAAGACCAGCTCAGAGCAGGAGAACGGAGCGTCGAGCTGCCAGCTATCAGCTGCTGCCACCCCGCCGCCGCCGCCGCCATCGAGAAACAGCTCCCCACTCTCTGCATCCATCACCTGAAAACAGAGGAGAGCAAGAGGGGTCAAAGGTCAGAGAGGAGCTTTCCTCCTGTCCCTATAAAACTGTCTCTGGTATCTTCTATTTATTATCCAGAGTCAGAGGGAATCAGTTTTCTGAGACAGTCTGAGGCTTATGAGCCATTCTGTATATCAATACCAGACTCCATTGACAAAAACAGGAATTTTACCGAGAAGAACACAGGAGCTGCTGCCTTGATATGTTAGTTTTTTTGTGTTGTTGTGCAGTGCTTTTACTTATGTAAAGTATCTGATTACTTCTTCCACTACTGAAAGTCACACAATAACACAAAGACACTAACAGATGGAGGCAGTGGTATTCCAGCAGCTCCTGTGTTCTGCTCAGTAAAATTCCTGTTTTTGTCAATGGAGTCTGGTACTGATACGTAGTGATGTTTCTGGGTGTTATTATCTTTATAAACTGATTAGAAATGTCAAATATTTGGACTTAAAGTAAACTGTTGCTAAGTGTTATTGTTTCCAAGAGAATCAATATATATCAGTACCAGACTCCATTGACTAAAACAGGGATTTTACCGAGCAGAACACAGGAGCTGCTGGAATACCACTGCCTCCATCTGTTAGTGTCTTTCTGTTACTGTGTGACTTTCAGTGGTGAAAGAAGTATTCAGATACTTTACATAAGTAAAAGTACCACAAAAAATAACACAAACAAACTAACAGATGGAGGCAGTGGCACATGAGCAACTCCTGGTAAAATTGGTGTTTTTGTCAATGGAGTCTGGTAGTGGAAATAAATCTAAATAAAATAAAAATACATAAATTCACCTAAATTTCATATTTTTGTGATGGTGTGTGCGATGTATATGTGTGTGTGTGTGTGTGTGTGTGTGTGCGATGTATACAGTGTGTGTGTGTGTGTGTGACTGACACAATAGACACGTGAAAGTAAACACACCGCAAACCAAACAGCAGAAAAACGAGCCTGAAGATCATGACAAACCCAGGTGACGCAACACTGGAGGAGGATATCCTGGTGGCTACACACACACACACACACACACACACACACACACACACACACTGACAGTACCAGTCTGAACAGAAACCTGATAAGCTGCTAAACGTGTTTCCACATTTCTCTGCTTTCAACCCTTATTTCTTCCTCACAAGACTCAGAGTCAAAGACCTTTACATTACATGACAGTAACTAAGTACATTTACTCAAGTACTGGACTGTCCACTGCGCTGCACAGTGACTGTACTTCTCTTTATCTAACACATGCAGTTACAGGTTACTTCATACTCATCACTTTTTAAACACACTGTACTGCAAAACATTCAACTTCCCAACAGTATATAAAACTTTAAATGATTAATCAATCAGTATTGATGAGTAAATAATTAAAAACAATCAGCAGCAGCTGTTCTCAGAACTGTTTTAGTTGTGTTTCATGTTGGATTTCTTCCTCTTAAATCCCAGTAAACTGACTGAGACGTTTCAAGTGTTGGGAATTTCTCACCACAATAAACTGATCAACAAAATAATCAATCAGTTAATCAATAATCATGAGTTGCAGCCCTGTATACAGCTCCACTAAAACCAGCTACAACATTCATGCATGATTAATAATAAATAAGCAGGAGCCATTTCTCTGAATCAGCTATTTTTACTTGAAATACTTTGTTACTGGTGATACTTGGATACTTTTACTTCCGTTACATTCGCAGTGCAGGTGTTTGGATCATGTTCCTGTTGCAGGAACCGGCCTCTGTTCCAGCTGAATGTGTTTTTTTTTTCGGTTTTTTAAAGTTAAAGAAATAAAAAAGTAAAAGTTTAAATTACTTTTCCTCTTCAGTAATCAAACTACACGTGTAATCTGAGCAAAGCTGTGCAGCTCTAACGATGAGTCATATTTGCTGATAATACTTCAGAGTAATGGCGTATTTTTATTCTGTGGTGTTGTTTTGGTGGAGTTTGAGCGCCCTGTCAAAATAAAAGCCCCCCACTCCTTTTCCACCACTTCTACGTTCCTTATTCTGTTTGTTAAGGAAATCCACAAACTTCCAAGGCAGCTCCAGGCCGCTGTACAGCCCGTCTTTACGTGTTTATGCTGTGTTTATTAATGAGCTGGTAGCCAGCTGTGAACCAGGCCTGATCCTGGTTCAGCCGGATCAACAGGAGCACACAGCGTATTTAAGGTGGACTCACTCTCTGAAGGAGAAGGCAGGTTCCTCTGGGTCAGACCGTTCGGTTCTTCATCACACAGCGGCTCCTCTGCAGCTGCAGGACCCGACAACGCGCACGCAGACGCCTCCGCTGCTTCTCCTGGAGGTCTGAGTCGGTGTAAAGACCAGCTGGCAGCTCCGCGTCCAGCCTCCACCAGTCCGCTTCCTTCTCCTCCTCCTCCTCCTCCTCCTCCTCCGCCTCTTCTTCCTGCGGCGGTTATGGCGGTTGGCAAACAACAAAATGGCGCTTTCCCGCCACCTACAGGCCTGGAGCGGGAGTCTGAACTCTACAGCCCGCCACACACTAAAAGATCTTCACTAAAAAAACCAACCGATTTATAAAATGTTAGAGACCACACACATGACGACAAATAACAACAAATTTCAAAGCAGATTCACCATCAACCAGCGTCCGGACTCTTAAAACTCCAAATCTCGCGAGGTCAAACGCGATTTTAGAGTAAACAAACATGGCGGACGACGGTGTCTCATATTCTTGTATTACAAGGACTCTGAAGCTCTGATAATACATCCATGCACAAAATAAAATAACCTTTGACCAACTAAAGTTTCTGATCCTTACAGTCTCAGTCCATCAGATCATCTTCACAGATGAACACCACCTAAATACAACAGGAAGTGCTAACATGCTAACTTACTTCCGGGTTTTAGGACTCATTCCTGCACCACTCTGTTTTCTTGCAGATCAGCGTAATAAAATAAATAATACTAACAATATATACTCCATTTTTATGCCTTTTCATATTCTGAAGGTTTGTACAGAGGAGTTTGTTCGTATATTATTCACAACCTGATTTATTGAAGATTATTCCTTAAAAAAAACATATTAACTGTCATAAAAACAGATCCACTCTGTAAAAACCTTTGATATATGAAGACTGAGATAATGAATTTTGAAGCTGTAAATGCCTCATTAGCATATTTAGGGCCAGAGCACCAAAGGTGGCAGGAACCCACTGTTGTTGTAGAGATTATTATTATTATTATTTCATCCATGAAAACACATTTTTGAGGCTTTAAGACGTTTGAAAATTCACCAAGATCAGCTCACACCTCAGACCTGGTGACCTACTTTTCTACTACTTTTTGTCGTGTCTGACTCAGCCTGTGACCTCTGACCTCTGACCTCCAAACATCCTCTAGCTTCAGTTTAATCCAGTTTCCACAGAGCGTCGATATATTTCTCCTCGTCGGGGAAAATGACCTTTGACCTTCACCCCTCCCTCCTGACACACATACAGACTGGACATTGAACTGACATGAAGCATGTGCATTGTTAGAAACAATGGACGGAGGAGTGTGTGTGCTGCTGTTGTTCTATCCTTGTGGGGACCAGTGTCAGTGTTTAACCAGTGTACTGAGGACATTCAGTCTGTTTAAGGCGGTCTGAGGACCAGGACTTAGTTTTAAGGTGGAGTTAGGTTTAGATGGAGGCTGGGGTTTGGAGCTAAGGAATGTCTGAAGGTCCTGTGGGGGGGTGTGTTGGGGGGTTGCAGCAGCTTGTGTCTGGTTGGTCTGTATTGTCTTTGACCTCTTTAAGTTGAGGATAAAGAATGTCAAGTTGAAGTTCACAACATCTGAAATCCACTTCTAAAAACAATAAACTCATCATGTGCCAGTGATATTCTCATCAAGTCTTTAACTTCACAGAAAACAGTCCTGTTTCATATTTAATTTACAGCTACAGATATTAAAACAGGAAATGAGAGGAGATGGAAGCAGCTTTAATCAGAAATGCCTCTGATTAAAAAGAAACTGACCTGTGTCAGGCTGTAAACACAGTGTGAGTGACAGCAGCTGATTAAAGTGCAGCATGAGCCACGTTTAACATCACAGCTTAAAATCCAAATCAAAAAGTAAACATTTCAATATAGTGCAAAACTTTCAACCCTTAGAAAGTTACCAGGTTCAATTAAATAAAATGAAATAAATCAAATTAAAAGAAATTAATAATCAATAAACTTACAACAGGCGACTTCAGTCTGAGCTCAGTCATTCTTTCCAGTGGGAAGTGGTTTAACGTCATTTCATTTTTGCTCATTTAGTCCTTTTAGAAGCTTCAAATACAACTGAAACTCACTCAGAAGTTGGGAGATAATCTTCTGATTTGTAGAAATATAATCTACTTTTATTAACCTTTGTCTCCCCCTACTGGCAGTGAGAGCAACTACAACCTTCTAGGACTGAAATTCCTTCTTTATCTGCAGAATCAGAAACTTGTGCAGTTTTTCCTCCATATTTGTAGTTCCTGTCTCCATCACTGCTGGTGGATTTCAAGGTTTAAACCGCAGCAGGAGTGTTTATCATCATATATACATATTTCTTTTTTCCACCATTTAAAATGTGCAGGATCCAGACGTGTTGTAATTTATTTCGGAGGTGCTGTGATAATCCAGTTTAAGATACAGACATTTATTTACAGTCTGAAGTTCCTCACTTGCTTTTTCTTTATGTGCTAAAGGTGGACTCAGAACATGAGGAAGAACATGTGACTGATAAACATAAATTAACATGTAATTAACAGGCATTTGGACTCATTTAAATTCTGACCTGACGACCTCTGAGTGGTCGACTCCACCGCTGAGAGAGAAGTTCTGAATAAAGTTTCACCTCTGATAGCAGCTCCTAATGTGTGTGTGTGTGTGTGTGTGTGTGTGTGTGTGTGTGTAGGCCGAGGCCACGCTTTCCCAGGCCGACACAATACACTCACTCTCCAGGAGTTTTTTAAGAGATGGGGGGTGCATGTATATGGAGGGAGGCCTCAGACCAGATTTACCCTATATATGTCACTCACACTCACACACACACACACACACACACACAGAGTCATGACAAAAGGTTGAATAGTGGCCGTGGCTCTGAAGCTGCTGCTGTAACGTCTCAGTGTTTTTCCCTCATTAACACTCGACTGTTTCTCTTTGTTTTTCTTTGTCAAACTTCGCACTAAACTGAGAAAGTGCAGCGAGGAGGGAAAAGTTCTCTGCTCCTCTTCACTACAGAGGAAACTAAAACCTGAGACACACTGGAAGGTTTTTAGAACAGAAAATGTGAGAGAGCAAACACACGACGACAGATAACGTCAGATTTCACAGTCTGGACGACTTTAGAGGAAAAACATGTAAATATTCATATTTTTATTATTCTGACCTAAATTCTCCTTCAAATCTAAAGTAAACACAGATTTAAACTTCTTATCACAGAGGAACAAACAAACCGTAATTATCCAGGACAAAGTGTTTTATTTAAGTTGCTGTTTAACTTCCTGAAACTTGAGGTTTGTTTTAAAAAGAAAAACTAAAACACATTGAGCTTAATTTAAACTTTAAGACCTTCACAGCTGTAGTCTTCATCTATTCTGAAGTTATTCTAAAATGAACTTTAGATTTAAAAATGTCTCTAAAACCTCTTAAATTTAAGAGTTTTTAATATCTCTTTAAAACAAAAATATGACAAATGATCTATTCTGAAGTTCAAACTGAACTTAAATATAAGTCACATTATCTGTTATGATTTAATATCTGAGGAAACTTTGCCCCTAGGATTTAAAAGTCTCATTGTGTTGCTCTAAAAATGACAAATTAGTTTGAAAAGTTTTTGCTAATGAATCTTCACTTGCAGACAACAGGACAAAAGATTTTAACTATTGTTACCACAGCAGGGAAGAAAAATATATTTAAGAAACATGTAGATTAAATTTAAGACTTTTAAATAATAAAAGTTTTGTGTTGAGAAAAATTCACATCTTTTAAGAGCTGCAGATGTTTTTGTTTCCTCAGATCATTTGTTAGTTTGAGCTGCACAGTTGATTTAAATGTTGACTTATTTATAATCCGATTTATCTCCGATGATCTGAGGCTGCTGCAGGAAACATTTTAAACAGACGTCATCTCATTCGACTTTATTTATTTAAAACATTGCAATATAAAAGAAAATCAGACATTTGAGTCTGATCTATTTACAGAAGGTACATTCTCAGACATCTACAGACAGTTTCCATGGTTGGTTTGTTCACTGCAGGTTTTACAGTCACAGGGTTTTTGTTCTTTTAAAAAGGCACTAAGAAATGACAGGCTAGTGTCCAACATTTAATAAAGAACTGTAATTCAACACCAGGCGTCACAGAGCTAAATCATAAATAGCTTTTGCCTTCGGCAGCGACCGAACCGAGCTCATTCATTGCTGAAAGATTCATATTTTTTTGTATTTTTACATATGAACATTTAATTTTTCTTACATACTAAGGCTTTTTAATAAATACAAGCACTTAAATGAAAAAGCAAAGAGAAAAATAAACTTTGCACAATTGTCAAGTTTCCCAGGAATGTAACAAAAACACGTGCAACCAGGTTTCAAGAGTTAAAATAAGAATTAAAAGGGAATTACTGAGCCACGCGAACGAGTGTGAGGACGTTAGGAAGCGACCGATTCCTCCGGCGGCTCACGAAGCTACAAACAGTTTGTAGGAGAGATCATCACGTTGTTCCCGTGCAGCGACGAGAACGAGGGGTTAAAAAAAATAAAAAAATAAAAAGGAGGAGGGCGGTTCAGGTGAGTTTCCACCAGGTGAGAGGGATAAACACAGAAAACAAAACTTGTTTTCGTTTTCCTGAGAATCAGACTGAAGCACCGTGTCAAAGTGTTTCCATTTCAACAGAATAGCACCAGTAAAATTCCCAATAATACCTGAAAGGTACGAAATGCTGCTGTTTGAAAAGCAGAGCGACCTGCCTGAGGAGTTAGTGTTAAAAGAAAATCCAACGTGTGCTACAGGCAGTTTGTTCTTCCTAAAAAACAAAAGGTGTTTGAGGAGCTGATGTTGAGTCCAAGGAGGTGGAGAGGTAGAGGTGGTGATGCGTTCAGGTTCAGGGATTGGCTGGTTTCTCTGTGCTGCTGGGGGGAGTCAGGAGGGGGGAGACGGCGACGGGAGACATCTGAGAGTCGTGGCTGTGGATGTGACGCTCCTGAGCTTTTCTCTGAAGGGAGGGAGGAGAGAGGAGAGGAGTTAGTGGAGGAGAGAAATGACAATGTGGAGGACGAGGAGGAGCAGAGGGAGAAGATGAAGAGGAGAGAGAGGCAAGAGGACGAAGGAAAACAAAAGGAAGATGGAGGACAACGAAAGAAGAAAACGCAAAAGGAGGAGGAGGTGATGACAAAGAGGAAGGAGAGGATGAAGAAAAAGGAAAAGAAGAAGAAGAGGGAGAGGAAGAACGGGATGAAAAAGGAGAAGATGACAAAAGGAGGATAAGATGGAGAAGAAGGAAGAGGATGAAGGAGGAGAAGTTGGAGAAAGAGAGGGAGATAAAGAGGAGGTGGAAAAGATGAAGAAGACAAAGAGAGGGGAAGGAGGAGGAGCAGAAGATGGAGGAAAGAAGGAGAAGAAAAAGGAGATGAAGAAAGAAGAGGGGGAAGATGCCTAAAGGAGGAGAAGATGGAGGAACTGACCAGCAGCTCCAGATAGGCCACGTGTGTCTGGATGTTGTGTCGGTCGTCAGCTTTGACTCTGGTGAAGGTTTTCAGCTCAGGTGTGGGTTCAGATCTCAGCGTGTCCATGAAGGGACTCATCCACCGAACACAGGGAGCCACGCTGTCCCACGTCAGACCTGAGGACACAAAGACCAGGGTCACAAAGACCTCAACACACTCCCCTCACCCCCGTCACGCTGCAGGAACCAGACTCAAACCCACCTGAGACTTTATGAACCACGTCGAAGGTGGAGAAGTGGCAGAAGGCGGCGGCGGCGAGGATGCTGTAGCTGTAGTCCAGAGAGTTGATGTCCATCATACACAGATCCAACAGCTGCAACACACACACACACAGAAACATCAGCGTCTGAGCTTCATCATCAGAACCACCTCCTCTTCTACGTCCTCTCTGCAGGTGAGCTGTTACCTGTGTGATCTGGATGTAGGTCTCCTGCGAGAACTGAGGCACCAGGAAGTTCTCGTCGTCTTTCTGAGCTTCGACCTGAGCGTACAGCTTCAGCCAGGAGATGGGCGTCTCCGGACACAGGTTCCAGTCCAACGCCTGGAGGAGGAGGAGTTAGTAAGTTAACCTTAGAGACAATCTGAACTCAGCGTCTGGATACTTCAGGTTCAGTCTGACGTTTGTAGACTGTTAACCAGCTGACAGAGTGAGAGTGACTCTCTGACAGGTCATATTCTTCTAACTCTCTGCTGACGTCAGGAGACACTGAACTGAGGCTTCATCAGTTCCTGCAGGTTAAACTCGACGAACCAAACACGTTTAAAGCAGAGATGAAATAAGAGTATTTTATTTAACTGAAGTCAAAAACAATGCAGTTTCTAACTTTACTGAACTGCTCCTCAAATAGAACAAAAATAACTATATATATATATATATATATGCTAATTTTGTCGGTCATGCTAGCTGCAGCTGGACACTGTTTCACCTCAGACTCAAAGACCAGTTCCACAGATTCTCTGTTTAAAAACTGTTGCAATGAATGAAAACGTAGCTGTGTCATAAAATGAGACAACTCTGATTTTAAAGTTTAGTTCCTTTGCGCTGTAATCTGCAGAACAAGATTTTATTTTTACATTTTAACTAGTTTATTTTAAAAGGAGGGAAACACTGGAGGAAACTGAGTTTTTATTTTTGCAGCTTAAACCAAGAAGGAAGAAATTAAACTTAGATCTTAGTTTCTCTTTGTTTCCTGAGAAAAACTGAACAGTTACAGCTCTCCTGTTCAACAGTGTTTGTGTTGTTGTACCTTTAATATGTGAAGCTCTGTGCGCTGGATGTCCCACATGTCGCAGGCTCCGTCTGTGACGTAGGCGAACTCGTAGATTTTAGGAGGGTAGATTTCCTGAGGAGAAGAAGAGGTCTGGTTAGAAACAGGAGGTTTAATTTGATTGGCTGTGGAGTGGCGGACGAGGGAGGACGACTCACCTCGATCTTGGAGGCGATGAAGAGCGACGTGATGCCGATGAGCTGCAGGTAGTCCTTGTTGACGTTCTGCTGGGTCAGCATGAAGCGGTCGAAGTAGTCCTGGGCGAGGTAGGCCGTCTGCCGGTGGAGGCTGTACACCTCGCTCACCTGCACGCAAACATTTAAAAGGTCACATTTAAAAACACCTGCAAACAGAGAGTGAAGCGAACGTGATCTCCTCGGTCCTGAGTTCTGACCTCGAGCAGCCAGTCCAGGAGAATCGCCCTCATCTTCGGCTGCAGCTTGGGATGCCTCTGCAGGTAGCTCTTATCGTGAACGTACTTCAGCTCCTTGTTCAGCATTTTAATCCACACGTCGTCTGAACTGGCCCAGCTGCAGGGAGAGAGACCGCTTTAGAGATCAGCAGCTACACGCAGGCTAACAGGCTAAAACAGATTTCAGGTGCAAAACACACAGGTACCTGAGGCGGGGGATGGGCGAGGCCTTGATGAAGAGGTTCTTGAACGTGTACTGTTTGAAGCTGGATGGGTCGGCGGGCTCCAGCTCTTTGTGGGGGGTTTCGATGAGGATGCACGGAGTCGCTCCGTCCTCCGACCAACACTTCTAAAAAAACAAACCAAAACAAAACAAAGATGAAGAGATGTTTTCTTTCCTTTAAAGCCTAAACTGTTCTCTTTTCCTAAGTTCTTGACTGTTTGACTCCGATTCACTGGAAGAAGCTCAACTACCATTCAAGCTAAGCAGCACCACCTTCAGGTGAACATCAGGTACTGCACCGCTGCAGATAAACCAGTTTGAAACTTCTAAAATCACTCTAACCTCTTTAGACATTAAATTAAAATCATAACCAGCTGAAGATATTTTATTCAACATACAGAGGTGTGGGAGAAACAATACAAGGCTACAAATAAATAAAAATACAAAGAAATTAGAGGCAGAATAAACTAAGGTGACAAAATGGACGCCCTCATCAACCACAATATTTCACTGTAAATCCTAAACTCATAAATATACAATAATATGTGAATAAGACAGAGCTTCAAACAAAAAGAAAAAAGGGCAGGTCACATTAGAAGGGAGGAGTAACAACACAGATAATAAAACTAGTAACACACATCCTTATCAGTTATAAACACACACAGTAATAAGACGTGAGCACTGACCTGTATTTCATAGCTTTGTTTCTTGGCAGCAGGTTGTAGTTTCTTTTTGGAGGGCTGGAGAAAGAAGAAAAACAAACAGCTGAGTCAAACAGGACTAAATCTAAAGACGCTAATAATCTAAACACCGAACACGACCACGCACATGATACAGATCATTAACACGAGACACAAACCTCTGATTTTCTCTTCTTCAGTGGGACTCTGACGGTCGGCTCAGGTGTGTTTGAATCTCTGGCTTGAAGTGTGATACGACCACTGAAATAAGATAATATAATAAATAAAATAAAGCAGGGCTGCAGCTAACAGGTAAATAAATAAAACAGGGTGTTATTGTGCACATATGGAGAGTTTGGTCTCACATAAAACTCAAAACCAGCACAGAGCTTTGTTCTGAACGCACAACAAACACTTTAAACATCAGAAAATATGATTAACGCTGTGTTAATCACCCAGGTCTTTAAACTGGTGGCTGCTTACCTGCGTCTGGACATGGTGTCGACTGTGTTTATGGCTCCGCTGCAAAGAAGAAGAAGAAGAAAGGAACAGGTGAGATTTAAGAGCAACTTCAACATCATGTAAATACAGACATCCAGAAGTATATATGATTAATAACTAATCCAGTCCTCCTGGAGTTATTTCATGATCTTTTGGAGAGTCCTGAGTCCATGTTCTGGAGCTAAGGGCCCCAATAATCCTAAGTACACAACATGTTGGAGGTGACTGTATGTGCTAGCCCTGGAGAGGTTGTGTAAGAGTCTAAATTAAGTCTAAATAGATAAACTAACGTCCTGGAAAGTCATGGAGGAGACACAGAAGGTCCTGGAAACTGCAGAGCCCCAGTACATGACAGAAAAATCACATTTACAGACTGAGTTTAACCTGGTTTCAAGTCGTGGTTAGCTTGTGGTCACAGATAAAGTGTGTTAGCTTGTGACCTCCAATAAAGAGAGCCAACGCAGCTCCACAGACACAATAATGGGCGGTTAACAAAAGCTGGAACACCACCAGCAAAGACCCTGATAACCACAGCTTCATGTTAAAGAGGTAGAACTGATGTAACCGTGATAATAAAGAGTAAAACTGGGCAGCCAGGTTCGGGGAGCTAGTGCGGTAGCTGCAGCCAAAAAGGAGGGGGGCTGGTTGTTCCCTCGATTTCAAACAAAAAAAGCTCGAAAATGCCGCGTTTCAACCCGAGTTTCTCATCTCCAGCGACTAAACACACGTCTTAAGACATCCTCAGTGCAGTTTGAATTGTGATAATGCGAAAATATGAAGTTTATTTGAGGACTGAAACTCAAAGACGCGCCAATTTCCACAGCGTAGAAGCGGGAGGATTTGAGCCCTTCCTCCACGAAACCTCCAGGTCTTCGGGGGGGAAACTGGCAGAAATGACCGCTAAAGATGAACCAAACGGACTGAAAACCAGGCTCTACTTGTAGAATAAACTCCAGGGAACAACATATCTTAAGATAAACGTGTTTGGAGTCCATTTAGTGCCATTAAAGTCCGGTAAACCGGCTCCACCGCGAGGCTAAGTTGTGGAGGGGAGCTACTGTAATTAGCAAACTTAGCCCGGTAACTGCTAACTAGGTCAACAATAACCAGCTAACAACGATATGCAGATAAACGGGAGATCTGCTGGTTTTGCGTGCAAACACTTGAATATTAGCTTGACTGAAGAAAGTGGGCAAAAGACAAACTTTAAAACCACTTTTCTGGTGGTTTACAAGTTACAAGCACCACCTCAGTGTTTGATCAGATAAACTCCACAAAAACCAAAGATTTTAACTCAACACACCTCCAGGATAACACGCAAGATAAAAAACAAGGTGTAGAAGATGACAACAGAAGCGAAAACCCTTCAAATAAGTCAAAATATAAGTTGAACAGTAAGATGTCTGGCTGCAGTCACTCGCTTGTCCAGATTTAAATCCACTCAACACAAAACTCCGTTTAGAAAAATGGTGATTTAAGATTAAGACGCACGATGCAAAAACCACGGAGGCTTAAATAGTAGGAATATGTTATAAACCAACTAAATCTGATCTAAATGAGATCTCCGGCTCGGTGGTCTTACCTCCTCAGTGAAGAATGAATGAATGCATCAGCTGTGGCGCCGGCGCCAATCCTTATATCCGCGTCAGCCTGCCGCTGCCACTGCGCATGCCCGTTCCCGGTTCACAGAAACGCGCTAAATGTTTAAATTTGAAGTGAGTTTTGCGCAAACGAAGAAAACGTAAATGTCTAAACGGCTTTAGCTCACTCCCGTTCCCGATAATATAGTTAATTAGCACCGCAAGAGTGCGAAAAAACGGGTTATTTACCGAGTTTAACCGGCGTCTACATTCATTTCTAACGGACACCGAATCGCGGGGAGGTTTTTTGACGCGAGCGCCGCTTTCCGTACGTTCCGGCTAAATTTTAACGGCTCGGTATTCGCTCAGAAATCACCCAAATGTCTAAAATCCTGGTAATTTCTCTATTTTACGGACTTATTCGGTGTATTTTTTCGCGGCACTGAAACAGCTTCCGCATGCGAGCCCCGCCTGAGGGAGGGCGCTCCGTGACGTCAGGCCAATCAGAGCGCGAGCAGCGACAGCCGCGTGCTCCCTCCGCAGAATGTAAACAGAGGGAGCACGTGGGTCTGCTGTCAAAGTAAACTGCTGCTGGTGAGAGTGTTTACTTCTGTTTTTACCGTGATTTTAACTCGTATTTTTAATATTTAATGAGACTGTGCAACAGCAGAACATCGACAGACGGCACATAGACGTGTATACGTGCAGATAGAAATGATATTTACTCTCTTACAGAACATTATTTAAATGTTTCAGCACGCTTACATTATATTATTTAATAATAATAATGATAATGATAAACTTTGTTCTGAAAGGTGCTGTCTAAATAAAGTTATAAAGTGCTTTAGAATGTTTTCAACACTAAGAACTAGAGGTTTACCACTTAAAAGATGAGTTTTAAGAGATCATTTAAAAGATGTTACTGATTCTGAGAGTCTCAGATCTTTAGGCAGGGTGATCCAGATCTGAAAGACAGTGTATCTGGTCTTGGGAGAAGCCAGATGAGTCCTGCTGGAAGATCTGAGGCTGTATACTTAGCAATATAACTGGCAGCTAAGGCATGAAGTCAAGGCATCAAATCAATTGTGATATTGTCTGTATCTTGTCTTCTAGTATTAAGACTAAAATATCCTCTATTACAAGTTAAAGTTCTGCATTTACCACACAGATAAAACAGAGTATGTTTTACATTTGGCTTTGTGGTAAAAAAAAAAAAGGTCATTATTGGCTTTTAAAATCTTAATCTGAAACATAACGTGTGCTTATAGCTGTCATAAATCTAATAATTCAACTTTAAATTAAAATACAAAAACCTCAGAACTGTGATAAAGTACTTCCCTCTAGTAGTTTTGTATCATAAAAGGAGATAAACATGTTCCTGATTATTTTCTGGTTAAATGGAGGAGCCTTAAAGCTCAGCTAAAATGAACTGAGACAGGAGAGCTGCATATGAAAACATTTATTTTCGGCTAATAAGAGATCACATGTATTAACTATTACAGTTCGAAAACAGATGACCCCACGTTTAATTAGCTTTTTTTTGTTTCTGACATCAGAACAGAGAGTTGATCATTCATAACATCCAAAATACAAAGAAAAGGAGACCAGTTATGTTCGATAAATAAAAAGTTAACCCTAGAATTCCTACACCTTTTTTTTCTTTTTGGCAAAGTGCTGTATTTTTTCCAGTAAACTACACAAAAATAAAAGCAAAAAAAAAAAAAAAAAGTCTAACACTTGGTGAAAAATAAAAAATGCCACAAAATATTCTTCACACTTTTTTTTCGTTTTCAAAATAAACAACAAGGAGAAAAGAGGTTTTGCTACATCATTCTGTCTGGTTTGTTGAGTCGTTATAAAAGCTGGGCGGGTGGTGGTGGCGAGAAGCTTCCTCCGAGTGGTGCATAGTTGGTTTCTGATGTCTGTTTGTGTGTTTTGATTTATTTCGTCCACTCAGGACATTTTAAAAAAACAAAAAAAGAAAAAAAAAGAGAGAGTTCAAGTTCTTCATTGATGCATTGTCATTACAACATTTCAACCTGGAAGGCACGTGATCCACAAATTTCAAGGCATTGAACAAAAAACATTACAAATCCCTGTTAGTTTGATGATGGAGAAATGAGAACAGAAGCTAAAAATAAAACTTTTAAAGGCTCCTGACAGCAGGAGGAGACAGATCCTCGCCTCCTCCGATCCCTTCTGTCTTTTAAGTTTTAAATTCTTTTTCAAAAAACATCACAAGATAATGACATCGTCCATGATTGCAAAGCTCGATCGTAAAGATTGAGAGAGAGAAAAAGACATTCGAGAGATAAAATAAAAGCTTAAATACACCAGAAAACAAACAAAAACAAAAGAGACACTCCACTATCTGTTAGGATTATTTACAGCGAACCATACAGACACCTAACAAACGTTTGTTAGTGCTTTCTTATTAATGCTACCATCTCACAGACACAAACTGAAGTCAGATTTGACCAGAGATTCAGGGACCACACTGCGAAAAGTCTCCACCACAAGTGACTGAGCCTTCAAATCTAAAGTCCTGTTCTTATTACAAAAAGTCTTGTGTCCTTCAAACAGGATCTATTCGCTAAAATCCAACTTTAAAATGACAATATGTGTTTACAGTTGGATCTCTGTGTCAGGATCATTCAAGGACACAAAAAATATCAAAATCAGGCAAAATTTCCCAACAATTTTCCAAATATTCAAATTTAAAGTTTCAATCTGAGGCTCAGTATTGAAGCTCATTTCAGCCAGGAAATGTTAGGAAAGATAAAAACATCAAAAATACAAATGGTAAGTCAAAATAATGAGAGACTATGTCTAAAATCTGAGTCGATTAAAAAAATAAATTGTTACAGTAAGTCAAAATTTTATCTTTTTTTAAATTAATACAACAAATTTTAAAATTTTGATTGTTAATGCCACAAAAGTTTAGATTAAAAAAGATTTTTTGTGACAGTAAGTCAAAAAATTGAAATAATTATGAAAAGAACTATGAGTTCAGTATAATGATTAAATATGTCATCATTTCATCTTAGTATCTCATAATTTGGATTCAACATATGTATTTTTATTTCTAAAATTTAATTTTTCCTCTTAACGTAAACGTGCTGTCGAACAGTCGACTCAGTCACTTTGTGAGCTGGATTATTTCTCCTGCAGTGCGGTGACTCGACTCCACTTTTCCCTACAGTGGACATGTTAAACTGTCCGCCATTACAGAGCCGAGACCAAGAGCTATTAACGTCTACAACTAAAAAAACAAAAATCCAAAAGAACATCAGTATTATAAACTAGCGAAAGGTTAAAGGTCACTGCTACTTTTTTGGTTTAAATATTTTAAACAGTTAAACAAAATGTAACTAAGTTAACATGGAAAGTAGAATAGTTAAAAAGCATAAAGTACATTTCTAAAACCATGTTAGGAACACTTGAGCAAAATAAAATAGATATAAACATCGCAGAAAAAGACCAACATGTTTCTCTCCATCTCGATGGATTTCCAACAGTCGACTGAGAGCGTCAAGAGTTCGTTTGCTTTTTTTCACAGTCCTGGGACCAGGAGAAGTTTCTGAACTAAAAAAAAAAAAAAGTCAAAATATTTCTCACAAAACAATTTTCACGAGGGAAAACTCGCAAAGGACAGAGTTGGAAAAAGTCTGAGCGTGCACAAAGAATCGTCAGCCGTCAAGTAAATCTGCATTTTCCTAAAAGTGTAAAGGTGATTGGTTGTGACCCTGAGAAGTGGACTGCAGATTCATTTAAGAACAAAACAAATACAAATTACTGAAAAGAAAACAAAAAATCTTTTTCCATTTTCTTTTTTTTTTCCACCATCGTGACACTAACACAACTCTACAACCATGCAACAGTTTGCACACTAACATAACCAAACATACTTAAGCAAGAAACCATAGACGCATATATACCAACTTCATACTGATATGTAATTTGTTTTTTTCTTTTCAAAAAATATTTTGGAAGTTTTTTTTTTAAATACATTTTTGTTTACATTTCTATTCATCTCAAAGCTACCGTTAAAACAAGGCGTTTAGTGATATTTAACCCAGTAATTTTTACCGTCTTTTTTTTTTTCTCCTTTCTTTTCCATTTTTCCAAAAAAATATTGTGAAAAGTACTGAATTACAAAGTCGGAGGCAGGTTCAAGCGGCGCCGCAGGACGACCGACGGGGAAATCAAAGGAAAAATCCCCTAAAAATGCTCTAAAACTATAGAAAACAGTAAGTGGTGATGCATTTATTACTGAGGTTTTTATTCTATGTGACATGCAGTCAGTTCCCCAACAATCAGGGAGCGAGGGATTCTTCCTTAAAGGAAAAAAGGTGTTTACACCTACAGTATCAGAGTAGAAAACAGAGTAAAAAGGCAAAGCAGCTGCAGGAAAGGTTTGGGTTTGAGTCAGAATTGACGGCTCATTAAACTCTCTGTTCTGTCTCTCAGTTTTCAGTCACTATATCCTCCAGAAAAACCTGTGAACGCAGCACGTTCACACCTGCAAAAACTCTTGTGTTCAAGATGGAGGTGGAGTTAATGTCTTTTTAAAAACTTCAAAACAGTTTCAGTTTCCTCTGAGAGGAATTTGATTTGTTTACTCTTGATTTAATATTGCACTTCCAGGGACTTGTTGTAGTTTTCCAAATGTAATATATCATGAATTCTGCAGGGTCAGTTATTTGGAAGCAGGACCTGGACAAAGATTGTTTGGACTTAAGTAGTGAAGAGTAGTGAAATATTAAAGCAGCTGAGGCTGAGATATCCTGACTTTAAACTCCAAAAACACTGGATCCTACATTTCCCATAATGCAACTAGTGTCTTTCATGACACCCTCCCTGCTTGGTAAACAGCCTCATCTGTCACTCTTCACCTTCCTCAGCAACGACAAAGTGCTGGCTGAAACAGAGTCAGATTATTTGAGGGGATTTTTCCTTTAAAGCTGCAGCAACTCGTTGACTTACAGCCTCTTTAAAACCAGCAGGGCTCAGGTTGCCCGTTTCAGAAACACACCTGACGAGCAACGCTAACACCTCAAGTCTCAAAAATTGCTGCTTCTGGCAACTTTTTGGGCGTCTCGATCACAACACTCCTGCACTGATTAAACGGCAACGTCGTGCTGCTGCGCCAAAACTTGTTCAAGTGATTCAGGATCTGAAATGTCTCCTGTTGCCTGTTGCCTCTTGAGTTGCCCAGAAAGTTGCCAGACAAACTGTCGCTGCAACGACGACGACTTCGCCCGACCATCCTGCTGCCGCGCCGTGAACCTGCCGCCGAGTAAAGTGACCTACAGCATTGATTCTACACGTTAAGTTGTCCGTAAAGAACGAGAATAAGAAGGAAAAAGAAAGAGAGGGGGAGGAGGAGGTGGACGTCGTCGTGGCAACTCGTCGCCTCTCTGTGATTGGACGTGAACTGGTCCAATAGAGAGAGACGTGGAGGAGGAGGAGGAAGGGATAGGCCTCTTCTTTCACATCCCTTCTTCTCAGCATCGATATGAAGGATGGATGATGAAGACGAGGAGGAGGAGATGCTTAATGAACTGACCACATGAGCTGATAAAGTTTTTTAAAAATCAGCAGCCATTTTCCCCACTCGACCGTCCAATCAGATTTCAGAACTGATCAGGTGTGTTAGCGACTGCTGCTGATGAAGGTGAACTTGTTGCTGCTGGTGTTGGAGGTGTGACCAGAGTTTAGATTCCCATACTGCTTACAGGAGGCTGATGCTGACGATGGATGATGGCGGATGATGAAGGTGATGTTGCCGCGACCTCAGAAGTTGAGGTGTCTCTGGCTGGGCTGGTGCAGGTGCACGGTGCTGGCCTTCGGGGGGCGCAGCAGGTTGAGGCGTCGCAGGGCGTTGCGGGACAGCGGTTGGGTGCGTTGGGCGGCGTTTCCCGCCCGCTGCTGCAGGAGGCCGGCGCGGGCGGAGAGCGCCGCGGCGTAGCAGGCGGAGTGGAGGGTGGAGCGGCGCTGGACGACTGCCACCTCTGGCCTGCAGGGGGCGACAGAGCAGAAAATTAACAACAAGTCTTTTTTTTTAAAGCGGGAACGTCAAAGCTAAACGCGGGACTTTACCTGTGGCGGGGGCCGTCCAGCGTGCGCCTCGCCTTCTCCTTCCCGCCTGAGGCTGTCGGGGTGGCGGCCATGTTGCCGGACAAGAAGTCCAGCTCCCGGTCGAGCGAGCGCTGCAGGGGGTCGAGGGTCAGTCGAGGCGGGCTGTGGTGGGCGTACACGGACATGCTGGGGTGCTCGATCAGCAGGTTCTCCAGAGGGCTGGTTTCCAGGAGGACGGGCTGGCTGCCGCGGCCGGTGAAGCAGGGCGGGGGGGTGACGAACCAGCTCTCCTCCAGAGAGCAGGCGTCCAGCCGCAGGAAGCCGCCCTCCTCCTCCTCCTCGTCCTCTTCGTCCTCCTCGGCGCCGCCGTCCGGGTCGGTGTCGGCCGTGGAGTTGAGGGAGGTGCAGGAGGCGTAGCGGATGGGGGGGCTGGCCACCGGAGAGGGGATCATCACCAGGTCCTCCTCCTCCTCCTCCTCCTCCTCCTCTTCCTCCTCCCTGTGACCAACAGTGGATCCAGACAGGCCATCGCCACACTGACCGGAGCAGGCTTCAGCTGCAGAGAGAGACCAGCTTCCATTAATTACAACAACTTTAAAACATATAAAATAAACTTTATCTAAAAGCCTGAGAAGAGACATGGAGGGAAAAATTACATACTTTTGTGAGATCTCAATAAACTTTTATGAAGTTGCAAGGAAAACCTTGAGAAACCTTTAAGAGATCTCAAGGAAAATCTCGTGAAACAAAAGACTTTTACGAGATGACACAGAAACTTTTTCAAGATCTAAAAAAACATTTGATTTTTCTGTCCGTTTGGGAATCAGCTAAAAAGAAGAATCATTTCCTGCGTTAAAGAGGACGTCTCAGAACAGGACATCATGCACAGACAGAGACAAAGTGGGTGGAAAGTTACAGAGCCTGCGAGTGGACATGGAGTTTAAAATTTAGAAAAAGTCTACATCAACTGACGAACTGATTGATTAACTAATTGTTTCAGTGCAAAACTTTTCAGAGTCACCTTCTACAACGGTGCTGATCCTTTAAATACCTCCACTCAACACACAGCTGAGTTGTCCAGCTGTTGTTTTGCTGCTTCAACATACTGTAAATATCAAACTCTTAAATTACAGAGCTAAAAACACCAGTGTAATGTCTGCATCCTGCCAGCAGGGGGAGCTGTGGCCTGTCTGCGCAGCAGCTCCATGTAAACAATCATGTTCTTGATGCAGAGCAGCCAGAGAGCATCACATGTCCGACTGAAACCACATGTTTCTGTTTGTGTGTATGCAAACCTGCCTCGCCCGACAGAGCTGCTCACGACCGCCCGATTCCTTCCAGCCCTGCTTCCTCTACGAGAAGCTGCAGAAACAACCGCTGTGTGTTATTTCACACACCAATCACCACCAGTGAGACGCGCCAACACCCTGCACCGCCATGCATCCCCCCAAAAAAACAGGAGGCCGGCCAAAAAAACGAAGCGAGCCAGGATCTTGTTTTGATCTGACGTTGGCTTCTAATGATTCGCAGAGACGCAGGAAGTTAGGATGTGGAAAGGCAACATGAGCTCAAGCTGGCGGCTAAAAATAACCCTGTGTCAACTAAGCAGACGTCTGTTTGATTTCAGGTCTGTTCTGTTTAAGGACTGCAGCCTGTGGATAATAACTCACCTCACTTTTACTGGTTTTTGGTTTTTATGCAGGCAGAATCATCTCCCTGACCTCTGTGCTCTCTCTGTTTACTGTATGCATGCCACTTTGCATGTGAGCGAGCGTTTGGAGCTCGTTTCCACACGTGACCCGAGCGCCGCCCGGCGGCCCCGACTCCCAGGGGTTCACAGAGGAATCCTTGTTTACTCCACAACAGGCCTGAGAAGCTGTGGAGCGCTGACTCAGCTCCCAGCAGCTGATCTCTTCCTCCGGAGGCTGCGGGCGTTCTGCAGCACGAGAAGGCTTCAGGTGCGGGATATCAGCTGAGGCTGTGCGTCGGGTTAACGAGGGCAGTGTGGATTACGAACGAACCGGCTGACCTTCCACAAAACTCCCTCTCCTCCATGAACCACAGAGACTCAGAGTCTGCAGGTTTCAGTCCACACAAACACCAGACTTCTCCCTGCTCTCGCTCTTTTTCCGTCTCACGCACGAGCTCTCAGCTCAGCTGCAGACGACGGTCGCTCTGCAAACATGATGCTGCACAGTGCACATCACTTCTACAGCTGATACCCTGCAAAGCACAGACATGCCTGCAGTTGTTTATACTACACCGGGGGTCTGCATGCTGGGACGTGTTGACACGTGTACAGCTGGTGTGCACGGTCATAAACTGGACGTCTGTGCAGACACAGAAAGTATCATTTGACCTTTAGGGCTGGGTTTCATTTCAAAAACTTTAATCCTACTGTTGACACCGACAAACAAACAATACCTCACTTTAGAGAAGCAAAGGTTCTCAAATATCATTTTTTTCCTACTCAAGCATAAACACTTCTCCATCATGCAGTCGTCTGAAATCTGCAAAATAATGACTTGAATCATTATTTCTGCTCACAAAAGTCATCAACACAGATGTGCAGCTAACAACATTTAACATTATGTTTTGTGCAGTTATTGCACAACACGTGCAGCTGGTCATTGCAGGATGACTCGGTACTTCTGTGCAGCGCTGTTTCCTGCAGTTAAAATCATTTTAACTTCAGTTAAAACCACAGCAGGTGGCAAATGTGGTTTTACAGTTTGAAATTTTGACCTGTTTCATGTAAAACTGGGACATAAATGTATAGCTGTTTATAGGAGGTGACTACAGTCGTGTTGGATGAAGAGAATAAAGAGAATTCTTCACATTTAAACCGTCAGATCTGAAACAAACCAGGACAGAATCTTTATCCTGAGCTTTAGTTGGTCTGCTGCAGAACTCACAACCTGTTTCTAACTTTACAATGCACCTGGGAGAAACGGGAGCCTGTGTCCAGGTGTGTTGGGATGACAGAGGCAGCTCTGTGCCCATACATGTCCACCTCCACAGGCCCAGAACGGGAACCACCAGAGTCTATTTTTACCTCCTCTGGTTCCTCAGACGCTTTTGTTCGACCTGTTTACAGGTTGATTACCATAAACTGCCTGATGCCTCCCCACCCTCTCACCCCAGCATGAAGTGGGCCAGCCGCCCTGCCTCCACCCTGAAATATTCACACAGCTGTGGAATCGGAGACGAGGGTCGGGTCGAGTCAGGACGGGCGGCGGGTGAACGGTGGGCCAAACCGAGGCCGAGCCAAGATTCACTCGGAGCCATCCAGAAGTCACTGCAGTGTGTCATGTTTCTGTATACAGTGTGTGTTACTGTGTGTTTCTAAACTCTCTGGGTGTCTGTTTTGACTGGGATCTTTTTTTTTTGGAGGGGGGGGGGGGGGGGGGGCAGGTCTGGAAACTTGGCTCGACATTTAGCTGCTATTAAAACAGTCTAAAGTTATACAGTATCTTTCCAATCTGCTACAGGTCGGTTTATTTTCTCTCTGCATATTAAATGAACCCCCATCCTTAGTTTGACAAAAATAATCTTAACTCAAGATCTGCTGACTAGTTTTTCCAAGAGTGGATTTAGTTCTCTTCCTCAAACACAGGAAGGTGAAATAAACAAGAGACGGACGATTTGCGATAAAAAACACTCACAATAGGTTGATTAAAGTGAAATTCCATCATCGGGATAATCGTTAATATCTTCTCGAGTGACGTAAAAAAATCTGTTTAGCCAACATTCAGTCCTGTATTGATTTATTTTGAATCGCCACAAGGGGGAGCCCTGCGATTTTCCAGTCATTCCAGTTACTGAACGCAGCGAGTGTTGGTTTAATTATATTTACGTTGACATTTGTTTAAATGTTTGTTATGTTACGATGCCGTTTTGGTCACCGGTGAATTAAGCTAATGTTAGCCAGGTAATGTTAGCTATAGGAATGGATCGATCATCGGAAAAATTAACAATCAGTTATTATTATAAATTCTTAGCTATCATTAATCGATCAACAATTAATTATGCCCATCACTAGTTAGCTATGTAGCTAAACAGCAACTAGCTCTGCTGTGGGAAGAGAATTAACTGCAATTTACTAGTTCTTCCTTTAAAGTCAATCATAACATTAATCGCAATTATTTTGGCCAGGATAATCGTGACGTGAAATTTTCACATCACCCCATACCTATTCTCCGTGAGACTTACCCAGGTAGTTGACCAAGATCCAGTCTTCGTCGTCGTCCTCCTCCTCTTTGCCGTCTCCGGGTCGGCTGCATCGACTCAGCTCCTCCACGTCGTCCCCGAACAGAGCGCTGGCGAACCTCTGGAACATCCCTGGGCGTCCTGCGGGGGCTGGGGGAGGCTGAGGGAGGGGCTGGGGGAGGCACGCGGCACGGGGCGACGGCGGGGAGGCGTGGCAGGCGCTTTGGTCATCAGCTGCGGGGTTCTCGGCAGGGAGGAAGGCTCCGGAAAGGCGATAAAGTGCATCAATAAGGGGTGGTCATGGATCATCTGAGGGCCAGCAGACAAAGGCTAGACATCGCTCGACGTCGGGGTCGTTTCAACAAATATGGAAGTAGAAAAAAAAGCCCTGAGAGGAGATGAGAAAGAGAAATTTGATTAAATCCAAGACAGTAGAGACAAATCTGAGTATTAATAAGAAACCACAGGTCAAAGGTTTCCTTTAGAAAGTTGTAAAAAGGGCTTGTTTTTTGACTAAACTTGATCAAGTTGACGCCGTATATTCAAACTGTTTAGTTATACAGATCTTGTCTTCATTATTTTTTCATTATTCCATGATAATACCAGATCAAAACTTTTGTTTTAGATGTTTTAAGGAACCGTTGTTGTTACTTTCAGCTGTAGACGTTAAAGATTTGGCCAGCAGGGGGCAGTAAAACAAGCTAAAAACACTTAAAGGGGCATTTAAAAAGTGCTATAGTGAACCTGATAGCAACAAGTTGCCTATACTTCAATATGTAAGTCCAGTATTTCCCCTCTTTTAGCTTCGCTTTTGGTCTCCATGAGAGCCGAGGGAGTCAACCATAACGGTGATGCTGTGGCCTGTAACTCACACCGTGTTATTTCCAGTGTCATCTACAGTCGTGAATTTGCAGCGTATGAGGATTTTTCTGTTCTAAAATAGAATACAGGTCAGACGGGGATTTTGAAAGCCAAGAATCTCTGCAACCAGCCAAGTAATTATTAAGTTACCGGTAACTTTATCAACCCCCAAAGATACTGTACGTACTGTGTGTACTCTGCTGCAGGACAGAGGAACCAAACCTACCAGTTTTTAATACTGAGAATTAAGGTTTTCATCCTTTTCCTCGTGTTTCCACCATCCTTCTTTTTGTGAATGTTGGTTTGTGTGCAGAGAAGTCAAAGAGGCACACAGAGGTAAAACGAAGCTTATTTTTATCATATAACTGTTTCGGGAACCACAAGAACTGAAACTGATATTTTTCATTGTGGATTAATCTGTTTTTGATAAATCTATGAACAGTTTTGTCTTGAAAATGCAAGAAAATAGTGAAAATAAAGCGATGTCAGTTTAATAACACATATGACAAAGAAAAGCATCAAAACATCATATTTCTGAAGCTTGAAACTGAAATTTTCTGCCTAAAAATCTTTTGATAAATCGCTGCAGTGCTAGCTAAACCTTTAGTCCCTTGGCAGAAAATTAGTTGACATGTGATTTATAGCATTTTTAAACTAAATCTCTTTATGTTTTGGATCATCTTTGGCTTTGGAAACTTGTGATGGACATTTTAAAGAAAATGAATTAATGGAAAATGATCATAAACAGATTTTAAGACGCATTCAAACACCATAAAACAATGAAGCGGCAGTAAATGTTTACAGCTGATTATTTTACCTTAATTAAAGAGCCAGAAAACACACACACACACAACTGCTCTGCTGGTATTAGCTCTAAGACAAACACATATTTCCAGACCTGGCTCATGAGCCCGTATGAATCAGCACCATAACTGAGGCAGGATTAATTTCCTGTCAGAGCCGATGGGGGCGAGCAGCAGCTGCAGTTCCTTCGGTTATCGATCTGGCGGGGGCGAGCAGAGCGTTTTATTCACCGGTAAATAAAGGGATGTGCTGTGTTCGGAGGACGGACACACACAGCTGGCTGGCAGCTGCTCTGACCACAGTAAGTAGGGTTAGTGAGGAAGAAATGATCAGTGTCACTGTCCCACTGCAGCTGCTGGACAAAGGAGGGAGGGAGGCATCCTTTCACACTATATCACTGGATTAAAGCCAAGAGTCTAGCTGCCAAAACCAGAGGAGAGAGGCTGTTTTTACCCTGAGTTTTGCCTCTCAGGCTGCACACAACACTGAGGGATGAAAAACTACAGCTCCCTGTCTGCACGTATCTCTGTTTTTAATCAACAAAAGAGCATATTTTCTATTTTACCAGTTGATTATTGAGCATCAGTCACAGGTGAAGCAGTAAAAGTAGCATTTTTAACACTATATTAGATAAAACAGCCTTTTTCACACCCATGTTTACAAAATGACTGATGTAAACAAACCTGTAGTGACATTAAAATAACATTAAATTTGCATTTTAGTTGTTGTCTAGAGCTGTCAGTGGATTTCGGAGTCAGAGCCCAACAGTGTTTTTAATCTTTGTAGGTTGAAACTTTGCTTTAAATCAGGGATTACACCTTTAAAATTTAAGCTAGCTGTTAAAATAAGGGCAGTAATCGACACTGGGAGGCTAACACCGCTGTTCACACTGAATCCAACCCGATATGAACGACTTATCAACGCCTGACAACTTGAAATTAAAGTATCCGATCTTTTCTCCGAGCACTTGAACGCTCCCGCGATTCGAATCGAACGGTGACAGCCTCGCCTGTGGTGCGTTTAAACCTCTCGCTGCGGCTCGTATTTCTCTGTTTTCACATTCATCACGCGTAAACAAGAAAAAAATAGACAGCGCCTCTTCTCCTTCTTCTGTTTTCTAGAACAAAAGCCAAACTCCGCCTCTGTAAACATCGAGCAGCTGTGACAGAAAACAGAAGAGCTGATAATCTGCTGCACCCGTTCCTCTATTCACCCCCTCCACCCTGTCTGGACATTAAGGGGTAAAAATCTTCATATAAATGTTTTTCTTCTCATTATAATAATCACCCTGCACGGAGGAAAGCGGATCCTGGATCGTTTTATAGGCGATTAATGCCGTTAAACGGGGTCACTGAGTCATGGCTGCGGTTTTCTGTTGAGCGACACCGCAATTAATTCATCTGTTACATCACACACTCATTATTTATTCATCCGGGTGTAAAATAGGTTGTTAAAAAAAGAGGCAGGCGCCGTTTAAAACCTTTAATCTGATGCAACAACAGTTAATAAGCTGCAGGATTAGTCATAAACCGCGGTGGAGGATCATCATCACCGGTGTTAGTTTAAAAACAGGAGTTAATACACATTATTCTAAGTATTTTACAAATTATAAACATCATGTGTTTGATATTTTTCTGCTTTTGTTGACCTTACATGATGTTTAAAGCAGAAAAATATAAATTATTGCTGCTCAATACTTCTTTTCATTATGTAAGCAACTGTTCGGTCTATTAAAAGTCGAAATATCTTACGATTAATCGATTGTTTGGTTTATAAAACGCTCATCAGGTCATCTTCAACTGCCCAGACCTTTGGATTCACACTGATGTAACAAAAGCAGCAAATCCTCGCTTAGAAAAAGCTGAAAATAGAGACGAACTGATACTTTTCATCAATAAAGAATCAAATATCAACTTTGTTCTCGGTTAATTTTCTTGCCTGTGCACTAATCGACTAATCGGCTAACTCTTCCAGCACTAATATCCTTCACTGACCAGTCAAAATAAAGCCAAACTGGTCCAGTAACACCCAGTGTGTTGGACGGGTTTGTTGGTTACAAAGGGGAAGGGGAGGAGGCTGTAACTCTACACCGGCAGGGCAGGACCGCAGAGCCTCCCTGCTTAACTTCTATCTCCAGGAATATGTTTTAAAATTATTTCCAGGATCCAGGTTCACAAAACTGGGAATGACTTTTTAATCCAAGCGAGAAAAATAGACGAAGTTCGCAGAGCTAAAGCTGCAAAATCTCGCGAGATTTTAAGCTCGCGATCCTGCAGCGTAAGCCGAATAAAAATGCATCGTTTGATGATTATAACACAACATAACACATCGACATTCGCCTCTTTGTTAAAAGCACACAGCGTCTTTGTTGTAACGTGGTGGGAAAACAGCATTAGCTTCAGCGTGAGAGGCACCGGAGCCGTTAATGGTCACCGAGCCGAAACAAAGAACTCACCTGCGGCAGAAGAAGAAGATGTAAACCGAGTTTCACACCGTGATTAAAATCCTTAAAAACTGAGGTAGGTGCGTTACTTTTCGAAAAATAGAAAAACTTGAGGTTTCTTCGCGGAAGAAATAAAATATAAAAAGGTTAATTTAAGGACTGTACATCGGGAGTCACAGTGCGGCTCAGCTTTCTTCTCTTTTTTTCCTCCTTCAGTCCGTTTCCTCCTCGGTCCCCGACTGCTGCTTCTTTTGTTGTTGTTGTGGAGCTCCAACAGCTGATCGCGGTGACGTCGGCAGGGACAGCCTATCAGAGGGGCCGGGCCTGGAGCGGCGTCGGGCCAATCAGAACGCGCGGTGCGGGCTGTCACTAACACACGTGACACCCCCTCCCCTCCCTCCCTCGCCCTGTCCCGTTACGGGCATGACTGGGCAAAGCGCAGCGGGTCCGGGAGCAGAAACGGGACCAGGTCTGAACCGAAAAACAGAAACATTCCACCAGCAGACCCACTTCCGGGTTCAGCGGCAGGATTTCCTGTCTTTGCAGAACCCGCCCTCCTCGTTAACGTCCACACCGCTGTAAAGGTTACACAACACAACACGGTCAGAAAACAAATGGAAGTTTTCAAAACTGCTTTAAGCATTGTTTTGTTACTGATGGAGGAGGTGACATTGAACGCCTCACGCACAATAACATCAGCCACAAACCGTTGCATAACAACTGTTAGCTGATGGACACACACCGCAGCATGATGTTAGCAAACTTTACAAACCTCCTCCGGATAAAAAAAATAACACAAAAATACAACTTTTTCATGAGTTAACGAGCTAAAAGAAACTGATTTTACTCAAACTAACCACAGTGGTAAAATATCTTTAGTTCCAGCTCTTAGTTTCAAACAAAACCACAAAGAAATGTTGTTTAGATTTGTTTTCTGATCATTTGTGTGTCTTTGTTGTGAGTGGAGTCTAATCATGGACCGATTATGAGACAACTGATGTCAAACACAGGAACACCCACAGACTTTAGTGTGTCTCTTTGTAGTTGTGGTGTTGTGTGTATTTGCTGTCATTTCCTGTGTCTTTGTGTGTGTCTTCAGGCAGTTTTGTGTTATGTGTAGTTCTTTTGCTTCACTTTGTGTTACTTTGTGGGTATTTTATGTCTGTCTCTGGTCATTTTGAATCTGTTAAAGGCCATTGTGTGTGTTTTTGTGTTGTTCTGTGACTCTTTTGTCTTTGCAGTAATATTGTATGTTCGAGGTTATTTTGGTTGTTTTGTGCTTATATTCTGTCTGTTAGAGGTTCATTTGCATCTGTTTCTGGTCATTCTGTGTGTCTTTGTGGTTGTTTTGTGTGTCTTTGTGGTTGTTTTGTGTGTCTTTGTGGTTGTTTTGTGTCTCTTTGTGGCCATGTGTGGTAGTTGTATAAAGCAGAATGAAAATAAACAACTCAAGTAAAGTCCATCTGCCTCACATTGCAGTAAATGTACTCAGATACTTTGCTGCTTTAGGACAGCTCAGTACTGACTGTTCTAATCACCCCCTCCTCCATCTGCGTGCTGTGACCTCTGACCTCCTAACGGCAGCTTACTCAGATCACTGCACACTGAAGTTAGACGAGTGGAATAGAAGCTGCTGTACCTGTCAGGTCGAGGTGTAAATCTACCTGATGATGGTGCAGGTAATGAGGTGCTGTCATGACGACAAACAGGAAGCAGAGACGCTGTCTTTCTGCAGATTCTCGTCTCAGCTCGTTTATTATCCGACAGACGTTACATACGCATGACGGAGCTGTTAAACTGTAACTCAGGAGGAACCCACCAACTCCAACATAAGAATTCAAGATGGCTGCCGGCAGTCACACACATAGTGCTGTTCAGTTTTTTTCTGTGGACATGTTGCTGCCCGAGATACGTTTGAATCGGTTCACGTTCTTGGTTTAACGATACGTTTTCCGAACAGTTAAATCTGAACATTAAAATCTACGTTAGCAGCTGAGGTGTTCTTCAGGTGGAGCAGGTTTATTTTGAAGTTGTCTAAACTCCAAATAGAGCAGCTATAAAGGTTCTGTGAGCGTCCATGTTTTTTTGACTTCGCAGCTTGAACGCGGTCAACTCTGAGGATCTGACGTCCGACGTAAATGGAACGCACCATAACACTGGCTAGTTCCTCCCTTTGCTCTAAAGACAGCCTCAGTTCTTCGTGTCATGGATTCCACAAAATAGGTTCTGTGGGTTCGAAGTAAGTTTGGTTTTACGTGGTGTTACTGTAATGGTTTTCGTCTGGTAAAAGACTAGCTAAGTATTTTTTCTACACAGGAGCACGGGAAGGGAAACGGTTGAAAAAATAAGTACTTATGTGAGATCTCTCGATCTCCAGAAACATTTACGAGATCTTGAGAAAAATCTTGCGAAAGCTCTGCAAGATCTACAGAAAATTTTAAGAGATTTCACAAAATTTGTAAAAATGTTTCTGGCCATTTGAGAATCGGCTAAAAAGAAGAATCATGGAGGAGGGTTTGCGACATTTCGAGACGTCATGCACAAGCAAAGAGACAAGGTGGGTGGAAAATTGGGGTGGGTAAATAAATAAAAATCTTTTTCAGTTGTCTGATTTTTTTTTTTACTCCATGTCTCCTCCCTGGCTCCGTATCTTTCTTGGCGTATCTGAACTGTCAAAACAAGAATAAAACCCACAAAAAACAAACAACAAAACTCAACTTAATGACCTAAATTAATACAACCTGATTGTTCCATAAAGTGCAGGAGATGTTAGCCTGTTAGCCCTAGATGCTAACGTTAACGCTACACTCAAAGGAGGTGAAGTCAGTGAGTCTACAAACATGCAGGAGCTCAAACGGACAAACTACAGCTGCTACGACCGAGTGCAGGTGGAAATGGATCAGTGTATTTACTGGGGAGCTGATGAGGGGATGGAGGGAACAGGTGAGGGGGTCGGTGTAAAGGCGGGAAGGTGTTTGTGTACAGAGCTAACTCACCGTCGTCCTTGTGTTTGATCGATGGCAAAAAGTGTGAATCACTCTGACAAACGACGAATCCATGTGGAAAAACACACAGGGACAACATGTTACCTTAGATATTTCCATTCCCCAAATAACAAGGTCATACCTGTACTCTCCTCACAACACAACACTGATAAGACGTCCTCCACCGCCGCCGCTCCCTTCCTGTTTTTTTTCCCTCTCCACAGAGGGTTACATCACCCTCCACCATACTCCAACCTGCAGCCTCAAACATCCAGAGCACTGTAAAGACCGGGAAATATGACAAGTTAAAATGTCATTTTTTCATATTTGTTTTTAAGTTTAGCTTCCTGAATAGAAACAGAGTGAATAAAGGAACAGAAATCCTTCATTATGCACCTGAAAATGCCTTTTTTCATGTTTAGATGAAGATAATTAAGTAACTTTATCGACTAAAGCAAGTAAATTTCTTCCTTAATAAACCAAACTAAAATTCAGTGATTAGAGAAACCCTGAGTTTACATTAAGTTTACTAATATTCAGATAAAAGCTCAAACAGAAGGAAAATGCTCCATTTAAACACCTTGATCAGGTGCAGTAGGGAAGTTTAAACCTCCACCTAAAAGTAAAAGTGTGGGGACATAACGTTTGTCCACTTCCCCAAAAAATGTCTGAAGAGTCCATGAAGTCTTGAACTGGTTAAAAAAAGTTCTCGAGACATGTTAATTATAATTATTAATGCAGGGCTAATGATGCACAGCTGCTCCAATTAAATGCGTCACCACACTGTGTTAAATAATATATGTAAATAGTTGACCTGAGATATTCAACTGGAATGAAAATAATGCGGTCATGTAACCGCAGCTGTTAAGGCGTGTTCACAGATGAAGAGATGAGTCAGGTAGGTTTTTAAGATCCATCCCTGTGGAACAGGATTCATCCACAGAGACATATAACAACTGTAAATACACACTGAAACTAAACATGAGAAATGTAAATTGATGTTTATCTTTTCATTTGGTTTTCTTCCTCTTATCTGGGATCAGGTCGATGTGGCAGCAGGTTAATCAGAGTATCTGCTTGTTTAGTCTGACGTCACAACCGACAAAAATACTGTTTCCAGGTCCAACTTGTCCGAGGCGCTCCTGTTTTCACGATGCTACAGTGCTGCGTCCGTTAGCTAGGTTAGCCAGCAAACGTTAGCACCAGTAAAAGCAGGTACACCTGATATAAGCTATGGGTTTTACAGGGTGTTTCTTCCTATGAACTCACATCTTTGTGTTTTGGTTGTCAGTTCTTTTCTGTGCTGCCTAAAAATAGCAAAAATAGCTAGCTAAAGCCGTCTGTTTTCACCCTAACCAGGGGAAGATAACTCCCACGAAGTAGGGAAACCATGGACCTACGAACCAGGCAAAGAACTGCACTTGGACCCACACTGATCCAGACTAGAGAGTAAACTTCAGGACATCTGAGTCCACCAACGAATCCTCCTTAAAACTAGATTTTGACAAAGGATCCCAAACTGATCAAATGAGAGGGAATCTGCAGCTTTTTGTGGCCCTGGAGGTTTAGGGAATCTGGAGGTCTAGGGTTCTTGTTCATCTTCTCCATCATCCACCATTTTCTAAACAACAGAACCCAGTAGATTCTCATGTTCAGGTTGTTCAATATAAACCAAGATTAACCAGAATCATATCTTTGTTAATCAGTAAAAACCACATCACTAATGAAGTACACAAGGTGTTCAGAGTGTGGGAGTGTCGTGAACAAAACGTCCTGCTCGCCAACATCACATTCATCTGTCACAACAATGTACAGCCGCCTTCCCTCCTGCATCTTTACACAACCTGGCTAATGTTTACTGTGTGTGTTGCACAATAATGTCCTCGGCGAGAACTACAGGGGTCAACGACCTCGTGTTGTTGTCACTGAGGACTGATTGAGTAACATATACAGTAAAAACGGTGCCAAGTAGGCTGAAGCTAATTCTAGAAAAATCTGTAGCAGGTAATAGTTTATCTTTTCATTGCTCACTTCCTGTTGCTCTCACGTCTGTATTTTATTTATATTTCTTTTAGTTTTATTCTGTTTTATATTGTTACACGTTTTATTTTATTTTTGACATTTGTTGCTTTATTCATTCTTTCGCTTTACCTGTCATTTTACTTGCTGTGGTTGTATCTTTAACTAAAACGTGTACAGGACTTTTAAACGTGCTGTATTTTAAACCTGAAGTAAAAGTACAGAAGTATTATCAGCAGGAAGTACTTCAAGTATCAGAAGTAAAAGTATTTACTGGGCAGAAAGGAGGGGTTTGCATTCATATTTGTGTGGTTTACAAGGCTGTTCTTGGAAAATTCTTTCCTCCTCCTCTACAAAGCACTTTAAAATGAATTTGTTGGTGACTCTTGGTCTTTTTAAATCCATAATCTCAAACTTATTTTATTTATATATAAACTTATGTATTTATTAATACATATTTATTTAAGTAAAGTACAGTTACAAAGTTACCGTTGCAAATTAGCCTCTTAAATGTTGAAATATTCCGGCAGCGGATCAATACAGTCGACTAAAAACGTATGTAATTCACTCTCCTGCATTTTGAGTTAATGCACATGTATTAACAGAATATATAATGTTAAAAATATTGTTTAAAGACAGATTTCTAACAGTTCTAAAAATCAGAACAACTGCATTAAACCTGATCAGTTCATCTCGATCAGAAACGTCCACATGATCGTTTTTTACTCAAAATAAACTGACTCCTGCTTAGGTTTGCAAAAGTCTGCATGAATGTCTGCTAATGACAAAACAAAATGTTTGTTTGTTTATGATACAGTTTGTATAAATTACCACAAAAGTTCCAGTTAGATGCTGTGGAAAGTTTCTGTAAATTTACTGAACCTTTGTAACCCTACTCCTGCTGTCAGACCTTTTCTTATGATGTACTGTAGTTTCATATTCTCGCCTTCAGTATCTCCTCCAGCTGTTGACCGTTGCCGTGGTGACGGGTCGTGTCAGTCGGGGTTCAGTGGGTCGGTTTGTTTGTAGCGTAAAGACGACACGAGAGGAATGTGGGCCAGGCCACGTTAACACACTGACCTCTCTCTCTCTCACACACACACCCTACAGGTCTGCACACATGAGGAGCCTCGGTTGACCTTTGACCTCTCTGAGCCTGAAGAGGAAAAAAAACCCTGCATCTACTCCTCATCATGCCTTTTTATGCAGCTGTAAATCTAAAAAACAATCAGTAAATATCACGTTTGTTTGCTTCTGTCTACAATTCAACCATCATTCATCTGATTATTTTCTGTAGGGTGGGCGAGATAGTCTGAGTTTCTTCTGTGGTTTTGTTTCAGGTGATGAAACAAACTGGTTGTGTTGCCGCCTTTAGCTGCCACTGTGTTCTTGCAAATGTTCAGGTTTTATTCTCCGACATAAAATGGGTCAGTAAATCCCCCACTCCTGATGTTTGAAGCTTTTACGTGTCTTAAAAAAGGCGGTTGCTAACGAGTGTCTAAATGAGACTACAGAGGTTGTCGGGGACGTTAACATGAAAACCCATCTACTCACCAGTCCACCTTTACAGCCTCGTTGTGTTTCTACTCACGCTCTTTCAAACTCTCACTAACTTTCTAAGAAGAAAGGCTTTTGTAGAAGAGCTCAGAGCTAAATGAAATGACCAGTTGGAAGCTTAGTGGTGGAGACGTTGACGTCATGTGACCGTGGTGTAGTTGGTTTATAGCCTAACATTAGCTTCTTACTTCTGGAGGTTGGATTTAGGCTTCAAACAACACATTATCCCTGCCCCACTGTATTGTTGTGGTGAGAGAAGACTAGATTGAGTGCTATGGTATGCAAATGCACCAACACGCCATCACGCTGCTGTATCACGGATATCGTGACATGAAAAATTGGTACCGCCTGTTTGTTTTTCATCTATAAAATGTCACATTTGAGAAGCTGGAAGCAGCAGAGTTTGGCCTTTTTGCTCAAAAAGTGACTGAAACTAATTAATCTCCTGTTGATTGACTAATTATTGGTTATTAGTTGTGGTTCTACAGTCGTAAACAAGGTTAGTTTTGAGTTTGCAGAGACAGAAAACAAAACAGTTGGTCTCTTTGAGCCAAACCCTGCAGCACACAGTATTTTAGTGTTGGTGTGGGAGGACTTGACTGGTCAGCACAGACCGGGATGAACTGGACTTTGAACCAAGCCCAGACCTCACTAATCCTCTGACCCTGCAGCAGGTTCAACATCTGGTGGAAAGACTGAAACCAGAGGAGCAGAGCCTGTTAGAGCAGCACATGAAATATTAGAGTTCACATCTTTCTGGACATGTAGAATAAACAAAACACATCATGAGTCGATGCACAGAGGAGGTGAGTGACTGCTGTTCTTCGCTTCTGATCCTGAAGAGACAGATTTTGAGCGTCACTTCAGCTCATGATAAGCTTCGACATGTGAACACACCCTGGATAAAAATGCAGCGTGATGAGCTGATATCAAAACATCTAACTCTGTGGAAAACAAAAGAGCTCGTTTCCATTGGTGTGCTGGTTTCTGCATTACTCACAAAAAACTCCTCACACACCGAAGTCAGCTGGAAAACTGAGAAATGACATCCTCCTCCTGAGTTGCATCAGCTGAGCCGAGCAGAGCGGCGGGAGGCGGGACGAACGGCGGAGTCAGCGGGGCCATTGGCTTTTAACCGACCTGTCACAGCCAGGCTCTGTAAACTAGTTCTCTGCTGGCTGCTCTCCAAGCCCTCAGCTCATAAAGTCAGTTAATAATAGCGGTGAAGTCATAAAACTTAGCCTGTTTCCTTTTTAAATCAAAATAACTGGAGGAAAATGCAGAAAGAAAAGTGAGTCCTGGAGGAAAAAGGTGCATTTTTAGAGCAGCACCACAAATCATTTAACCCTTTACACCCACAGGTCTCTACATGTTTTAACTAGGGATAGAGATCATTCAGTTTTATTGATATTGGCACAATTTTTGAGACTGTCTATCGATTTGGGTCTTTATCGATACCACTATTGATAGTTTTCTGTCATTTGGTGGAAAGATGAGACAATAATAAATAGTTTACTGAACTGGTATTGTTTTTATTGTTTAGCTTTGAGAATTTATCTGATACGGAAAAAGCAGGTCTCCTTAAACACGACGTTTGACTATGAGAGTCGTAAAAACCGAGGGTTTCATCTGATGTACAACCTTCTGGTGCTTTAGCGTAGACGTTGTTTCACTCCCTCTACCTTTGAAGGCTTTTCACGTTCAGCCGTTGCAAACGAGCAACAAGCAAACCAAAGGAGAAACGAAGCGAGAACAAGGATGTGACAGCTACAAGAACTGGATTCAGAGGCTTTATTGGACAGTTGGTGTAACCCATAGTCCAGTGATTTGATTTAAATGACACAACTCTTGAGTTTTGAGATGTTTGGAACAGAGTCTGTACAGAACCGGGTTTCAATCGCCATCCCTAGTCTTAGCTAAGAGTACCAGACACTGATTAACCCCTGCTGAATATGTTGGTCCTTCATGTGCAGCCAAAGCAGCTCCAACCCACCAAGGCATGGACTCCACAAGACCTCTAAAGGTTCCCTGTGGTATCAGGTACAAAGACATTAGCAGCAGGTTTGGCTTTGATCCAGTACATCCCACAGGTGCTGGATCAGACTGAGATCTGGGGAATTTGGACTTGAACTCATCATCATGAACTGGTAGATAGGGGTCAGCACAGACCTTCTCAATGGTATAGCCTTTGTTACCTTTGCATGTCTATATGGGTTTTATGTGCCCAACACCCTGACGCCATTTTGTGTTTTGTTCCTCCTTGGATCACTGCTGACCGGAGGCCTTGTTGTTTCAGAGTAGGGTTGTGTAATACGACCAAAACCTCATATTCCTAACCCTCGATTAGGAACAAACTCCTCGATTTGTCTCAGCTGGTCTGGTTCTGTCTCACCCTCAGTCTCCATGCTGGAATTCACATTTCTGCCTACAATCATGTGGTGGTGAGATCGCAAACCGCCATCCAATTGATAAAAACTGTTGCTGTGAACAGTGTATGAAACTCAGATGAATTAGATTCATATTGATGGAACATTCTGAGATTTAGTAATGGCAAAACTGATACTACAAAAGAAAAATATACACGTTCATGGATCCTGTCTCACCACTTATATATTTATTCTTTATTCCTACTTGGAATAAACAAGCTGTGAGTTTGGCACTACAGTTCCCATGATGCTTTGGCTGATGCAAGATGGAAGAAAGACTTAGTTGTTGGCTAAACATGAACATGGAGTTTAGATTCTGATGAATCTTCAACACGAAAAGTCATGAGGGAGACTGAACTTCGGAGAAAAGCTACTGATTGTTTTATTTTTTACATGCAGCTGGATCTCGTCTCTGTTTTGGAAAAGAAAAAAATAGACTCTGATCCAGACTCGTCAGATGCTTTCCTAAGCTTCTGTCGGAGTGAATCACTGGAAAAGTGAAGGCATCTGATGATGACACAGACAGAAATCTGCGGAGAGAAAGTGGATGTTCTGTGCTTTAAAGCAACAACGTCTCCGCAGAGACATCAACAGAAATTTGTTGAAATGCTTCCTGACAGGAGGAGGATGTGAGAAAAACAAAAAAAACAGGGAGGAAACTTCCTGAGGACGACTGACTCTCCACCAAACCCTCTCCAGAACAAGGACTGTGGTCAGACTGAAAATAGGACGGTGATGTATTCTCGTCCATCTTGTCCACTTGGAGGAAGTTGATCAGCAGACATAGGTTGACGCCTGAAGTGTTGGGTCCCTCAACAGCAACATGGTTACACTGAAATGAACTCAAGAATTAACTGAACTAATGTTGACAGAGGATGTTGTGTTCCCTCTTTCTGCTGCTTGTTTTCAAACAGCTAAACATGGCAACTAAATAAATGTGGTGTGGATAAAGATCTAAAGTGAAACCGTGAATAAATGATGGCGTCCGTGAAGCATGAAGAGATGAAAACATCAGATCTGCGTGGAGCGACGAGGAGGCCCAAGCCTTTCACACTCAAGATAATCGGTCTGAATCCCCTCTTATGATCAAAGTCAGCCAAGACCCGATGATCTGATGGTTCTGAAGATGATCTTGTCAGATTTTCCTGTGGTGTGAGGTGTGTTTCTATAGATTCTATAAAGATTCTATAAATCTTTTAACTCTCTAACTCTGAATCTGGTAAAAGTTGATCTCCAACTTTTAATACAACCTGGAGTCCAGAAAATAGGGAATTTCCATGAAAACTGGTAAAAATCTACCATGCGAACAGCTGCTAAAAGGACCTCGAGAGGTGAGACTGCTTCCTAGCTGTCGTTCAAGTCCCGACTCAGGAGCAGGAACCAAAACCAGAGCTACTATTTTCATGTCTAATTGACAGTTAAGTTCTGTACTGGCTTCCTGGAAATGTTACTACAGACACAAGGAGAATTCTCTGTCAATTCTCTGTCAGTTTTCAAACATCTCTCATCTCTCTCGCGACAGTCCTTCTTAGCACCAAATAAATGCCTATAAATATGGGTTTCTACAGTGTTTATCTGTTTTCTGCAGCTCCTAAAAGCCTTGAAACACTTAACACTGATTTAAAAACAATGACCTACAACAAACTGAGAGCACCTGAAATTTGAGAGTTAATCAAAACAACATGATGATTCAGATTGAGCTTTTTGTTCAAAGAACAGAACAAACAGGACAATCATGTTAAACTGACTTTAGACATAAACTGGAATCACTTTTGTTTTGACTCTGCATTGTTGCCAAAAACCCTCAAACCCGGACCAGGAAGACAGGTCACAAAGGAATCCAGACAGGTTACCTGTGAGCCTTTTGTTTACAGAGCCCAGAGTTCAGACGTGATCGATACAAACAGGATTACTGAGGAAACGGAGGCTGAAGCAGAGGCCTGTGTTGACTGACAGCCTGAAGGAGAACGGGCTGTTTCCCTCCACAGATGGTCAGCGCAAACAGGATTATTGAACGTGCTGCACCTCTGCAGATAAGTGGTTAATGACCACCAGGAGTCATCCAATAACACTTGAACTCAGAAGAACCAGAGAGAGCAGAGCAGAGACAGAGAGGAGAAATCAGATGGTTCCTTTTAAAAAGGAAATTATTCCAGAGAATAAGCCTTTAATCAGCTTTAATTTTGTTAATTTTTGGCATATTTTTTATTTTTTTTGTTTAAACAGATTTGTTGTTGCACCTCATGAGTTTTTAATGTTTTATACAACTAAAAGAAACTAAATGAAGTCTGACTGACGTGTTTATGTTCTCAGATAAACGTAAAAATGCAGCAGAAATCAATTTGAAAAAAGAGTCAGGATGTGATTAGCTTAGCTTAGCATAAAGACTGGAAGCAGGTGGAAACAGTTAGCCTTGCTCTGTCCAAAGTTTAAAAAAAAAGGATGTGTCACCTGTTTATCACATTAGCAAACCTAAAGAGCAGGAATTTATTTACTTTAATTAATCTTATTATTATTATTAGATCATTAAAGTTATCCAGAGTCTGTTACTCCTAAAATTCACATGTAATTTTTATATTTTACTTTTTCTAAGTTTAGTTTTTTGAGCCTGTGTCCTTGCACTGGCTTATAATTTTAGTCCAACAAAAAAAGTAGAAACACATGAATGATTCCTGAGAGACTAGAGAACCATTAATGTAGATAAAATAAACAACAGAGCAGCTGAAAATGATTAATTCATTGAACATTATCCAAATAAACAGAAACTTTTAGAGAAATCTTTGGGGTGGAGGAGCTGTTTGAACTCATGACTCCAGTGAGGAGGGAAAAGTTCAGAGGAAACAAATCCAGAATTTATCTGATTTTTATTGTTTTTTGCATTTTATTTAGAAACTGAGTCACTAACAGCAGCAGAAAGTTACCTCAGGCTGAATCAGGCGTCTGTGCAGCAGAAACACCAACTGCAGCTCGTACTCTTCAGCCTGTTTTTGTTTCGATCAGCTGAGAGCGACTGATGTAATATTTGTAAACGTTGGAGTATTTTAACAGCCCTGGGGCAGTGAACGCACCCTGACAAGGTTTTCGGTGTTTCAGGGAGAAGAAGAAGTCATAAGCGGCTGACCTGATTTTTCAGCTGCTGGGACGAAGCTCAGATTCCTGCAGCTCCTCTGTAAATGACAAGTCTCACATGTCTGACCTGCAGGGCCATACATCACTGTGTGTTTACACGACAGGATAAAACACTCATGCAACAGGCTTCTTTCTGCAGAGCAAAGAACATTCGGAAAGTTAAAGACAGAAACTAAAACAGTGTGGTTTCTCAGAAGTCAAGTGAACGCTCCAGTGAACTGACAGTTGATGAAAGAAAAAGCCCCTGAAGGTGAAACTTCAGCCTGACCTGGATGTCAGAGCAGACAGGAAAACTCTCTCTGCACATAAACAACCACCGAGCAAGACGCTAAATTAGCTAAAGCTAAATTAGGAAGGTCAGTGCTGCAGAGAAGACATCATGTTTCTAACTAAGGACATCATGTTTTAACGGCTAAAAACACATAAAATCACCCTGAGAACTTGTAATCTGCAGTGCTTTTGTGACTGAATAGCTTGATGCAAAACTTAACTCAAACACCAAAAAAGTCCCACCAACACTGACACTGACAATTACGACATTTCTGTTGACATAAGGCTGGTGCGTCAGATAGGGATCACGCTCTGGACCAAAGTTCCTCTCTGATGAAGTCTCTTTTAAAACATTAAAAAGTTAAAGTTAAATGGAGCTTAAATGTGATTAATTCTCTGTTTTCTGTAGCACTTGTTGTGAAAGTTTCTTATATTGTTAGCATGTTAAAATGCTATGTTAGCACTGAGCTCAAATACTGTAAACTTTACACTGTAAAATGGTTAATACTTTTTCATTTAGATAATATATTCAGGTAACTTGTTGTCTACAGTTCAGACCTTATACTAAAGGGAAGAAAACAAACAGTTGGTAATAAACGTTATAGTTTCACCAGTTTGCTAATGTGGCTTTTCATCTTCCCTGCTGCCTGATCAGAGACAAAAATCTGTTAAAATCTGTGTCAGAGTCAGAGCGAGACACAAATTCAGATAGATTCAGACTTTCAGTCTGATATTTTTTAGATTTATTTGTGTGTTTTAAACAGGTAAAAGAACCTGCTAATTACACATCAAGAGTTCAGTGATGATTGGTGACAAGTTAAAAATAACATTACAAATATTTTTTTCAGTCAACACCAAGAATTGCTGACAAAATACAAAGTTGTCCTGTTTCCACAGAGACGTTTAAAGTTATAATCTTTTAGCAGTAAGCACGGTTTGGTACCACAGGTCCTTGAATTCAGGAGGCTGCAAACTGTCTTTGAGAAAAGAGTAACTGGTGTAACTGCAGAGGGAAATGTTTGGTTAGCATGAGCAGTAACTTAATCCAGCTCTGATCCGCCTGTAGGAGAGTGAAGAGTAAATATAATCAAATTAAAAATAAAGAAAAACATAAACTATGTGTAAACTGAACGGCTGTTAATGAAAATGAACAGAATCAAAAACAAGGTTTAATTTGATAAAAATCATAAGAATTTTAACTTTAAACTGAGCAAATATTTGTGGCATCTTGAGAAAATTGTGCTTCTTCTTGATCCTTTTATCTCATGATTCATATTCTGCACATTAATCCATTATTTTTACATTCAGACATGTGGCTCAGTGCATGATAAGAAAACATCTTAAAAATCCTCGTGTTCGCAAGAAATCAAGCAATAAAAATCTTAAGTAACAGTTTGTTTTGAAACCCCTGGGGCCTTCCCGGCTGGAGGTCAAAGTTCATCTTGAAAACCTCATCCTACCTGGAGTCTGTTTCACGAAGCTGGGAACGTCAAAATTATTCTCCAGGAATCCTTCCACAACCGCCAGGTTTTCCAGGACACATTGGAACCCTGGTTTTTGTTGATGCTGAGCACTAATGCTAACATGCTAACATCTAGACAAGAAAAATCTTAACTCAAGGTCGACTTATGAACTTTTCTTCACAGTCTTCCTCAGCAAAAGGAACAAGATGTCTGCTGGTTCTGTCAGGCTGCACTGACACGACAGGAAACTCTGATACCTGCGAGTACAAAAGGGATATTTATCCAGTGGTGGAAAGTAACTAGGTACATTTACTGTTCTTGCTAGTAGTGGAGTTTGGTGTGCACTTCCTGAGAACAAATAATACTCTTTAATATACTGCTTAATCTGTATAATTAGTACTTCTGATACTTTAAGCACATTCTGCTGATGATAATACTATTGTCTTACGTAACGTTTGGAATTCAGGGCTTTCTGGTATTTCTGGAATACTTTTCCTGGAGTAAATGACCTGAGTACTTCTTCCACTTCTGTATTTATGGAGGTGAATCAGTAGCACAGAATTGGGAGTATAATAAGAAGCTGGAGAAGGGGTAGTATACGTGGCTGATCCGGCTTCGTGATACAGGCGCCTGGTTAGAGGTCAAAGTTCATCGTACCTTGAGCTGGGATGGAGACAAAATAAAACTCTGACTTCCGCCTTTAATCATCAGATTCAAAGACTATCCTACCCAACCAGCTGCCAACAGCATCTTCTTAGAAATACCTGCTGGTGGTTTGATGTCGCTGGAGGGATGCAACAAATCCATGCTTCCTTTTTCAGCCTCCAAAGATTTGTTTGAGTCATTTCCTCTGTCATCATCTTTGGTCCTCTTTGAGCTACGACTTCCCTGAGACCAGATTACATCCCCGAGTCGTCCCGTTCAATCCGAATCGTCCAATTCAAAACCTGTTTTCCCGGATTTCCCAGCATCGGCCTCGGCGCGTGAAGCGGCTCCGTTGATGTCCGTGAGTGGAACCAAGGAGTAGTCCCGATGCTCGGGGAAGCCGGCCGCCACTGAGCCGCGACAGGCTCGCACGAGGTGAACCAACAGGCTGGCCGAGAGCAGAAAGGCCAGGGTTAGAGTGACAATCAGCCACGTTCGCCTGAGGAGAGAGGGAGGAGAAGCTCAGTGAGTAAAACTACAAACATGGAGGACGTTACAGAAAGAGAAATGGTGTGCTTCAGTTGTACTTGGAAGTCAGAATTTCTGAGTTCTGAGTTGGAAGTTTCGACTTGAACGCCCCCTGAAGTTGGAACTGGGAGTGACGTCACCTCCAAGTTGACTATGTTCCAGGAGCAGCCATCTTGAATTCATATGTCAGGGTTGGTGGGGTTGCTCTGACTTTCTGAGTTAGAAATCTAGTTCCAGGGTGCGCTCCAGTTGAAACTTTCTCGCTAGGAACTTGGAAATTCTGACTTCCGAGTACAAATGGAATGCACCAAAAGGCTTTCCTGAGAGTGTGCGTGTTTTTCTGACTTCTCAACTGGAAGTTCATCAACTGGGAAGTAACATCACTCCCAGTTCAGACCTCCAATGTTAATGGAACGCATCATGAAACTCAGGAAAAAGGCACCAATGTTGAATCGGGATGGACTCAGTTGATTTAAAATCACACCTTAAGATGTTTTATTTTGCGAGAGCATCAAATTCCAACATTTGAGACTGTTCCTCGCCACGTCAAGCCAAATAAGGCAATTAAACCCAAACTTTTGCCTGTAAAACACAAAAAACGCTGCCAAACTCTCCTCCTGTGTGCACATCAGGTGGACGTTTGCATTGCGATAGATACGACAGAGCTCTAACAGTTGAATGCAGACAACAAAAGTGAGAGTAAATATGATTGTAACCCTAAATCGTCTCACTACATCTACTCCTATGAGCTGGTACAAGTTAAAAAGGGTTATAACAGATGATGTTTAAAAAAAAACAAACTGTCTTTTCCTCCATCTGTGACCAGAGCACCCCCTTTTACAAACCGGTGACCATAGCAACAGCTAACAATCCCTAACTTGCATGTGAAAGGTAAAGGGGGCTAATGAATGCGTCCCGTTCCTCAGAGCGTCAGCCTTGTTTACATGTAAAGCAGAGTCTGAGACGAGAAGCCAAATGTGGGTCTGGAGTATCTGGACTCCGTTAATCAGAGCAGAGAGGACAGAAGAAGTGAGATATGATTATTCCTCGTTAAATATCTCACATCAGACTGTGAAATGCAGCACGGCTGTTTGTGGTTTCTCAACGTCGTGCTAAAAAACAACCTCGGCTCAAAGCGTTCTGATGTCGCTTTGGATTTATTTCTACAAGTAGAAACAGACCGGCCTAACACTGTGTGTGTTTAAGAGGCTGGAGGAGAAGATAAACTGAGCAGCTGGGGGTTAAATTTCCTCACATTTGGCTGGCAGATGGGTCAGTTTCACACCTCAGCTCATAACACATTTTCTACCTTTCTATCTGTAACTGTCAGTCATAAACAGAAAGACTTAAACACAAGAAATAAACGTGTTTAAGTGTCTGACAACAGTATGGATAGGATTCCTACAGAGACAGAGCTTTTTATTAAAGAGGAAGATCAGTTTAGTGTAACCAGAATCATCATTATATATCAATACCAGACTGCATTGACAAAAACAGGAATTTTACCAAGCAGCACTGGAATAGGACTGCCTCAATCTGTGAGTTTGTTTGCATTATTGTGTGGTACTTTTACTAATGTAAAGTATCTGAATACTTTTTCCACCACTGAAAGTCGCACAACACCACAAATAAACCAACAGATGGAGGCAGTGGTATTCCAGCAGCTCCTGTGTTCTGCTCGGTAAAATTCCCGTTTTTATCAATGGAGTCTGGTACTGATAGACAGTAATGTATGACCTTTGACACTTACTCTGATAGATAAGGCTGCTCTCTGTGAGCTGCTTCCTCTTGTCTCCAGGACATAAATATCTTTTTGGCCAAACAGTGTCCAGCTGTGGACAGAAGAAGAAGAAGTAGTTCAGTAAAATACGAAGACATCTGCTACAGCTGTTTGCAAAAAAGTCAAAAATAAAGATTAACTGAGATCTAATTTTCACCAATCAGGCTTTACATGAATCTGTTTGTGGTTTACAAGTAATGTTGGAGCAAAAAATGAAAATAAAGGTAGAAAAAGAGGAGATTTTATTTCTGTAATGACTGTGTCCAAATCAAAACAATCTTTCTCTTGCACAAGTCCAAGTCTAAATAGTGTTTCTACTGAGGTTTGGAGTCTGTGGTATGTTCACACTGGATATGTGACAGTATTTAATGTCCTCAGTTTGATTTTTTGGACTCTATTGTTCCAAAATGAAACGCATAACATTAAATGGAGGAGCCGCTAACAGCTGGTAAACATCAGAGTAAACTGTGAATAATCACCCAGAGGGATCTGACATGTTTAAAAGACATGTTGCTGTCTCATTTCCTGCAAAAACATGCTGCAAAATACAGAAAGGTTTAACCTTTCTGAGAACAGGGAGACGTCTTTCTGCAGAATTCAAATGACCTCTTAGTGTTTTGTTTATTATTAATATATTACCTCCATATTTGGTGGTTCCTTCTGACGGTTAACAGAAGTAGGACAGACCCATCCTGAGCTCAGTGTTTGGTTTATGTTTAGTGTAATTGTACAGAACCAGGGAGGAAAACGTCGCTCAGTGTTTACTGAGAAATGTACCTGCAGATCCCAGATGTTAAACATGTAACTGGATAATGTTTGTTTTTCCAAGCAAAACGGACTAAATTTAGCTTCTTCACACTCCTCCAATACCAGGATTTTTTTGTTTTATTTTTCTGTTGATCAGAGCATTTTAGTTCAATTTTCTAACATTTTATGGCCCAAACACACGATCAGTTAATGGACAAAATAATCATTGGGCACAGCCTTGTACAGGCTTTAAAGAGTAACATTTCCAGTCCTCCCAGTTGAGTTGACACAGAGCTGCTCTGTTTGGACAGACGGCAACAAAGACTGAACTGTTTTTACTTCTGCTCTATGCAAATATAACAGATATTAGCTGTGAGGACACACACACACACACACACACACACACACACACACACACACACACACACATCTGTGTATGATGTGAGGGTGAGGAGAGATCAGCTGGGTGAGGAGAGATCAGCTGTATAACCCTTTTGAACCATTCACAACCAGCAACAGTGGATCTGGACACGACCTTTGACCCCTGTATATGTGTGTACCTGTGTGTAGGGTGTAGTTGGTCTCTGGCTGCATTGTGGCGTTACAGCTTCCTGTCTGCGGGTCACATGGGCACTGGTCGTCACAGAGACACTCCTGAGCGCAGGACAGACCGAAGAAACCCAGAGGACACACTGACAACACACAGAGAGATTTAATAAAGAAAATAAAGACTGCTGTCCCTTTAATTAAAACCTGCTGAATTCAAAGATATTTGGTGTAATGTGAGTTTCAGTGACACAGATCTAAAGTCTAACGCAGTCTGATCTACCTTGCTCACAGGCGTTGCCGCGGAAACCGGGCGGGCAGGTGCAGCGTCCGTGGACGGGGTCGCAGGAGCCGCCGTTAACACAGGCGCAGGTCTGATTGCAGCCGTCGCCGTAGAAACCTGGGAGGCACACTTTAAAAAAAAAAAGAAGCAAAACAGATTCAGTTTTATATTTTTTTCCTGCTTTCTTTGTGTTTAGTAAACTCATTATGTTTGGGTTTTGGAATATTTATCTATAAAAACCAAATCTAAAGACGCCACTCTGGGACATTTTTCACATTTTTTTGACATTTTATTGGACAGACGACTAAAAAACAGTCGTTAGTTGCAGCTCTAGCTTGATGATCTACCACAGATATTCATGTTTACCACTTCAGTGATCACACATTTTCCTCCTCTATTCCCTCAAATAAAACAGACAAACCTTCTTCCCTCTACCATGTCCTTACAGCAGGTATCTGACAGACAGAGGTTGTGGGTTATATCAGTCTGCACATCCTGCACCTGAACCTGGGCAGGTAAACAAGATGTTTTTGTTTTTGACCAGTGAATGAACCTCTCTGTATGTGACCTTTAAACTCTCAGAGATGTTAATTATAACTGCTGAACACATTCTGCACAAATTTCTCCAACTAATGACAGACTCCTGAGAGACGGCATCTGATGTTTAAAAACTACATCAGACAGACGACAAACTATGGAGCAGTTTGCTTTTTTGACAGCTCAAAGTTCAGGTCTGTTAAAACAGCTTGGTATTAGTCACCAGTGCAGATACAGAGCTGCAGGACTGATCCTAAAACCAGGAAGTAAGTTAGCATGTTAGCATGTTAGCCTGTTCCCTCGTCCCAAAGTCAGTGTGTTTCTGGTTAAATGTCTGAAATAAGGTCTGTGGTTTTAACACACTGACGTCATGTGACCGTGGTGTAGTTGGTTTATAGCCTAACATTAGCTTCTTACTTATGGAGATTGGATTTAGGCTTCAAACATCAGATTGAAGATTATCTGATGAACTAAACCTGGAAGGATCAGAAACTTTATGTTTACATGGAGCCTAATATTCTGAGTATTAGCAAGCTCAAACTGAATAAAAATGCTGCAAAAATCTGAATAAACAGGCTAAATAAATCAGTTACAGAGGGGTGGTTTAAACTTTTTCATAAATTGATCAAAAGAGAAAATGCACCATGTAAACAATTCGACCTGATTACTTTCAGGCTGCATTCTCTCTCCGCACATGTCCTCCATCTTGACATAAATGCATGAGGACATATGTTTCTCCACTTCCCAAAAAAAGTTTGTTTTTTTAGGAAGTTGTTTTTAATACAAACTCTTAAAGAACTGAACATGACTGGATGCATAGACAGAGGAAGTTGAGGGAGACGAATGCATGAGCGTCACACAGTCATTCAAAATGAAAAAATGTTCTTGTAACTACAGCTGATGTTCGGCAAACTTGACCTGAAACGCGAGTGAATCCTCTGATCACAGCAATTCAACAGAAATCAATCGATGCTGCAGCAGGTTTAAATGCTAACATGACCCTAAGGTTTGTGTTAAAGTTTGAGGTGAGGGTTGAAGCTGCAGATTTTTACCTTGGCTGCAGTTTTTCCCTCTCCATCCAGCATCACAGACACAACCACCTGCAACACAGAAGAGACAGACGAAGACATGAAACTCTGCAGATGCAAAACGAGTCAACAACTGAATCAACTTTAACTCTTAACATCTTAAAATGGAAAGAACAAATGCTCCTGTGTCCCTGGAGAGAAGGATTTAAATCTGATCGTCTGATGTCTCCAGTTTCTTCAGCTGTTTTGTACAATATTATTATCAACTGTGAAGATAAGAGCCAGGTTGTAATAAAACCAGAACAATCCTTTCAGGACTGGAATGAGCAGGTGCGAGGGTTTTACTACAAAGCTCAGTTATATTTAGGAATTTCAATTCGTTCAGTACATTTAAATCTCTTTTCCTGCTTTCCTGTTTTGCATGTGGTTCAGTTTCTTTTTTTTAAAGCCTCTCACACAGTTCATTTTAATTATTTTGGCTGATTACGCCTCCTCTGAGGACTGTGTGGGCGAGCTTGATTGGCATCTCTCGCTCTCATGTTCTGTTGTTGCACCTGTTCAATACAAATTATACCTCATTATCCTTCTCACTGGAACATGGAGTCTGTGGTACATCCAGCACTGTAATAAATCCTCCCTTCATGGAGGTTATAGCATGTAGGTTTACAGGTATTGATTCAACTTTAAGGTCATTTTATAGGCTGAAGTTGATCTGTTATAGTGTTGTTTTTTTTTTTAAAGAACCCTTATTGATAAATAAAACAATTATTCATAAATAGTGTAGAAATTTTAAATGTTCCTGCTGCCCAGTGTATCCAAGATAATCAGCTATCAGAAGTAAAAATGGCCTCAATGAGACAAAGAGTTAAACAGTCTAATCAGCCAATCAGAGTCAGCTTAGTCCACTTCCGCCCAGCAACCGCTGAGTCATCACCAACTGCTGAGTAACTGGTTGCTATGGTGACTGGGGCCCCAGTGGGAATTAAAAGAGGTTTGAATGAGATTTTTTGGAAAACCTTTGAGAGGAGGCAGTTAGAGTGATGATGTCACACATCATAACTCAGAACATTCCGTGCAATACACACCATTATAAACTCTGAAACTGTAAAAAAAACAACAAAACAATAAAACTTAAACTGCGATTTTGTCAAAATCACAATTGCTATCAAAATGCAGATTTAACCCAAAAAAACCTTAAAGTCTTGTGAACTGTTTAAAATTTCAACCATGTTTCTATGTGAAAGTATGAGGAAATCATGTGGCCTCACACAGGGGTGTGATTGATCATTTTCGCAACAACTTACCATTAATTTTTAATGGATTTTTTTCCGCGATTTACGTCGTCATGGCTACTAAAAGACATAGTGCACGATTCCTGATTGAAGCGCATGCTTTGATGTATGTTTTGCTAGGGTTTTGTCAAAGTTGCAGGGCTAGTTATGCGCCAAAATTTAAACGGAAGTAATAATAAGAAGAAACGTGTTGGATCATAACCAAAACAGTCCACACTTACCGGCGGTGCAGACGCCGTGGGAGCCACAGGCCGGCGGCTGACACACCAAAGAGTCGCAGGCGGCGCCCTGCCAGCCCTCCTGACACTGACACCGTCCGTCCACACAGTCGCCATGTCCGCTGCAGTCTGATGGCTCGCAGCGCCGCGGGTGAACGCACAGGATGGTGGAGACTTTCCGACCACAGCGCCACCTGTTGTCTGGTACGCTGTGATGGGAGGATGGATGGTGGATTAGCGGATCAATTAGATCAATCACATCTGTAACACCTGTGTGATGGATTCCCTGGCTCACCATTCATCAGAGGGGTAGCTGGACAGGGAGCCATCAACCACATAGGTGGAGGACCCGCCTCCATCCAGATTGATGGCGTTGATCACTCCGTACTTCTTCAGGAAGTCAGCGACCTCCCAAAGATTCATCCTGCACAGGGAACAAGACAGAAGATATAGACTGAATGGAGACATTTTGTACAGATATTAACTTTGCTGATCCTCTGAATTGTCATCTAATGGTTGGAAGATTCAAAAACGTGGGAAAACTGAGGGATTCACAGGAAATTCTGCAGCAGTGACTCAGTGTTCCTGTTTGTAATTTTATCCCCTTATCATCGGCCTTCAGCCGTCCTCAGTAACCGTCCTCAGTAACACAATGTGAGTTTGTTTGGCTGCACTGTAAACAGACACACCAGCTCCTCCTCTGTTGTATTTCTGACAAAGCAGCTGCTCAAGGAGAGTTTTCTGTTCCCAACAACGACACTCCTATTTTAGTGCATAAAGATGAATAATCAGTCTCTGATTATTTTGGTCCAAGTTGACTTGTAAACGTTTTTATTGAGCGGGTGGTTGCCTGATGTCGAGGGAGCGGACATGTTTAGACACGTCAGCTCTGTTGTGCCTTTGAAAAGACTGATCATTGACACCAACACATTAATCTCCAGGGTCACTGCAGGTCTGAGGGTGGAGGGAAAGTCAGATCAATAGAATCGATTGGGGGGAGAGATGGAAGAGGGTTGATGTGACACAAAGTTGTTGTCTTCAGTAGCTTGTGAAAATGCTCACGTGTTGTATTGTTGGTTTTTGATAAACACAGTTGTTTCCTTGTAACATCACAACTATCAGGAAGAAGACAGGCTGTGTGTGCAGATGATTACATTTCATTACAGTTTCTGTTCGCTTGTCTGTTTTTTTGAGTTTCTGCAATTCTGACGCTACGATAACCTTGACCAAAACATTACAGTTTCGCAATACTGCGATTACAGCTCTAGCTCTCGTAGAGTGATGCACTTGATGCATTTTGGGGATTGTTGAAAAACTTGTTCATGCCACTTAAAAAGTATCAAAACACAAACTCTGTTATCGCTAAATATCACCACCAGACTCCACTGACAAAACAGAAATTTTACTGAGCAGAACACAGGAGCTCCTTTGTTTGTGTTGCTGTGTGGTATGTAAAGTATCCAAACACTTCTTCCATGACTGAAATTAACGAGTAAGTACTTTTTATTTAATCAGAAACAGCACTGTATATGATCACCAGACTCCATTGACAAAAACAGGAATTTTACAAAGGAGTTGCTAATCTACTTCTGCCTCGATCTGTTAGTTTGTTTGAGTTATTGTGTGGTAGTTTACCTTAAATAAAGGGATATGAACACTTTGTCCACCACTGAAAGTCACACAACAACACAAACCAATTAACAAATGGAGGCAGTGGTATTCCAGCAGCTCCTGTGTTCTGCTCGGTAAAAATACTGTTTTTGTCAATGGAGTCTGGTAGTGATATAAAGTGATGTTTCAGATTTAAAAAAAGGATCCTACCCTTTAATAAAAAGCTATGTCTCTGTAGGAATCCTACTGAATTTTTTAGAGTATCAGCTCTCTCCTTCTTTTACCCTCTTTGTCCAGTCTTTCCATCAATCTGGAACAGGATGAGTCTGCCCTGAGCATCGTGGCCCACCGCTGTCCGGGCCGACACCACGTCCACAAACGTGCGAAACTGCCCTGTGAAAGCACAAGAAAAAGGTTTTGTAAAATACAAATCAAGAGAAGATGAAAAGACTTGATCCGCCAGCGAGCTTCCTGAAGTCAAACACCTTGTTGGATCCAACGACAGGAGGCTGTTTACACTGGAAATGTCAAGTCTGTTCTTCAAGACGAAGACAAATACAACAGTTTTGGTTTTAAATTAAAGCCCTGCTTGCTCTTAGGACACAGTGTTCATCTGTTAGATAACAAACAGTGAAGGATTAGCAAACAATGAGGATTTTTTTCTACAAATTTGCATTTTTGAGGGCTGACTTTACTTCCTGTAGCTGATACGTACACATAGCGAGTATTTTACAGGCTAATTTCAGTGTTTTTAAATGTATTTTTTTACAGCGTGTGCATGTCTTTCTGTTTGATAAATAAACATGCACACAGATAAGAAACCTGATGTGACCTTTGGCTGGTCCACATAGTTTCACTCTTGTCACTGTTAATCAAACAGTGCAGTGTTGTGTTTTGGTGGTGTGCGACGGAGACGTGTCAGATCACAGACAAAATTCTGTGTTAGGCAAACACTCTGGAGATATAGTTGCACTTAATTACAGCTGATCCAGTTGATACCTCCCAGCCTGATCCTGGACAAAGGGAGTGTATTCTAGACTTGACCTGTGGAACTGAAATCCAGGAAAAACCTTGATTTTTTTTCCTGGAAAGTTGCTGGAAACCAGGCTTATTTACAGTCTGTGTCTGTCACTATGATTGTAAACGATAACTCAAGTATTTTTGAACCATTGCTACATATCCCTACCCCTTGTTTGTGTTATTGTGTGGCACTTTATCTTTATATAAAGGACCTGGATACTTCTTCCACCACTGAAAGTCACACAGTAACACAAACAAACAAACAGATGGAGGCAGTGGTATTCCAGCAGCTGCTGTGTTCTGCTCAGTAAAATTCCTGTTTTTGTCAATGGAGTCTGGTACTGAGATAACATCCAGTTCGTACCCGTCTCTTGTGTCTTGTCACACTCGGCCGTCAGGCTCTGGTTGATGTAAACCTCTCCGTTCCTCAGCAGCCACACCACACCGCTGACCAGCTGGACAAATGGGTTGGACTGGTTCAAAACGTCTTCTTGGGACAGATACCTGGACGGACAGAAAACCAGGACATCGTGGTTGTTGTATGTCTCTACATTTAATGGTCGGTCAGTCCAACAATCTGGTCCAGACTGAAACATCTCAAACATTATTACATGAATTTTTTACACAGAAATGTGTGCATGTGACAAAAGGTTTACATTTGTGGTTTTAGGTGAAATATCTTGACAAATATTAATCAAATTAGCTTCAGATGTTCCAGTTGCCCTCAGGCTGGACAAAATTTGTAAACTTTGAAATCTCACTATATTCAGCAATTTAAAAAAAAAAATTACACAGAAATGAATGAAAAGTGGAATAAAGTCATCAATGAATGCAGAGATAAATATAAGATATTTTAATCAGTATTTACAGGTTTATATTGTTCTGTACAAACACTTAAACCTGCACTGTTGTTTCAGATATGACCTGTAAACCGAGCTCAAACAGGAGGAGCAGTATTTGCTCTGCAGGTGACTCATCGACAGGTCACCTCAGGTCCATTAATTCTCTATGAGCTGTGACAATAACAGGGAGGGAGGGTGGCGAGAGGTAACGAGTAAAGAAACAGTGCGATTGTGACCATGAGGAGACGGCGTCCTTATGTACAGAGAAAAACAAACTGAGCAGCATAATGATCCAACGATCACCTGCTGAGGACAGAGGCCCAACGACAGCATCTCAGTGGGGAACAGGCTGGAGACCAGACGAGAAAAAATTTAGAATTTGCCTATTTGGCAATTTTAGGCTCTTGGACTCTTGATTTATCATTATGCTCTATAAAGTGTCAGAAAACTGTAAAAAAAATACACATTATTGTTTCCCAAATTGATTGTTTTGATCCGTCATACAGTCCTAAATGCAAAGACAGTTTGTTATCAATTTTTGAAGTGTGCTCTTTGCAAGATTGTTATTTGTTCTTGGATTAATTGATTAAAGACGATATGAAAATGAAAAGACTTCGCAACTTTTCGGCCTCACATCACTAACTGAAGCGGATAAACACTGGTCGTCTTAAGTGCTAGAACTGAAGGCAACTGGACTTCTTTTAGGTTTCTTGAAGATGTGTCTCTCGTCCAAACATTCTAGAGGCTGGGTGGGGAGTCCCAGGTATTGAACCTCCTTGGAGGTGGTTCTCAGAGTCGTCGACCAAACCTGTTCGTCATGTGACTCTCAGGACCACCTCCAACAGGTTAAATACCTGGGACTCCCCAACCAGCCTGTAGAACTGAGGAACCATTTCGGACAAGAGGTGAAACATCTACAAGAAACCTAAAAGAAGTCCAGTTTCCTTCAACTGAGAACCTACACAGACATAATGTCCCTTCTTAGCCACCTACAACACAGTCCAGAGATCCTCACTCAAGTGATTTAACCCACATCCACACCTTGACCCATGTGATCCTAACGATTCACATGATGTCAGGGTGAGTCAGGGACCCTCAGGACCACCTCCAAAAGGTTCAATACCTGGGACTCCCCCAACCGGCTTCTAGAACTGAGGAAACCCTATTTAAATGAGAGGTGAAAGGTCTTCACGATGGTCTTAGGAGGTTAAGATAGTCCTATTAAATAACTTGTGGTGTGTTTTTTTTTAACCTATCTCACTTTACAAAGTATGAACAATATAGGTGAGACGTTATGCTCAGCCAATAGAGGGGATATTAGGAGGTATAATAATGATAATAACCTACGGGTGTGTCAGTGTCAGAGCCTTGAAACTCTGATTTATCATGATGTATGTTGGTAGTTTCACCTTTGCTTTTTCTCGTCTGACCACTCAAAGTGTCTGTTGTGATAAAGGAGAAAGTTCAGGTGAATGATAACAGGTAAAAACTGGAACACATGACGTTGTTGTGCAGAGGTTTTAGTGTCAGGCCGGGACACACTCTTTCTTACTCTGTGCTTGTAAAGGCTTGTTTCAATATTTAGCTGAGTTACTGCCAGGACATTGTTAGAAACCTGCCTCTATTCAACACAGCATACTCACTGTTAACCATCATATAAACACAGAGAATTAAAATACACCCAAGTTACCAGACGTACAGTAGAGATATATTTATAAAGAAGTACTTTTGGCTGGTCAACCTGCCTGGTAATTTAAGGTGAGGTGATATAATGTAAGGTGATTCCTCCACCCTGAGCTGAAGTTACATTATAGGAGTAAAAATAACCAGCGAGGTTGGAGTTGTGTAACATCTGTGGCATCAGTTTGACTGACTGTAGGTGGGTTAAGATTCTCAGAGCAACACTTAACTAAGAGAGGGCTGATTGTGTGAATGAGGACAACAGGTCATAATCTAGTAAAATGAAGTATAAGGTGAAGCAAACCCAAAATTTATTGGAAGACGCAGAGTCTCAGGAGGTTAACAGCGATACTGACTTACTCTTTTACACGAGTGTGATAAAGAATGCTATGATTTCAACCATTTATTCATGATCACATGTGATTGCCTCACTTCTACCAAACACAGCTCGACGGTTGCATCACACCGGGAGCACAAAGTCTGTTTTTTTGTGGATGAAGCAATATTTTCGCTTTCTAAATGAGATGTAAGTTTGTTTAGGACAAAGCCGGACAATGTCTGGTTGTGTAGAGTTTGTGGTTTTCTGTGAGTGAGCTCGACTCTCTCCTGGTGTTTGACCCACAGACGGTTGCATCATGTAGGACTCCCTGGGATTACTGACCTCAGGTATCAAAAAAACAAAGTTAAATAGATTTTTTTAATAGATAAAATGTGTGAGCTTGTGTGTTTGTTTTTGTGAGTGGGTGGGAAAGAGTGTCGACCTTACGGTGGCATCACGAAACCTAATCAGACAGTAGCTGTGTGTCTTTGAACTGAAGCTTCAGTGTGTTGTTATTTAGTCGTTCATCTAACTGAGGTTATATGTCACAGGCCCACGCAGACAGGAAGCCAGTCGATTCTTGCAAATGTGGTTTACTTCAGACAAAATGTGAGAGGAGGCCGACGGCTCGGTGGAACGTGATGTTTTATGAAAACAGGCAGTCAGGTGCAGGGGGCTCGAGTTTATGCAAAACCTAGTTTCTGAATGTTTAAAGACACAGACCAGCACTGAAGATAAAACTCATACCCTGTGCCTTTTCAAAATAAAAGCTGTTGTTATACTGGCAGATTGTGCGGGTCCTAAAATTCATCCTGCTGCTGTATTTCCAGGATTTTCTGTGCCAAATAACCTGCTGCTTTTTGGTTCCAGCTGGGAACCAAACCCATTTATTTTAGGTAATAATGCTCTGAACAGCTCAGTTTTAGGTGTGTGAGCTGCAGCAGAACCAGTCCCATGCTGGTGGATAACATTACCAGTGCAAAACACGTTCAGTGTTGCTGATACAATTAATCACATAAGCAGAATAAATGGTGCAAAGGTGTCCACAAATGTCGACATAAATGTACCAAAAAACAGAATTTTTATCTTACTAACGAATTATTATTTTCATTGATTAATCTGATGATTATTTTCTTGATTAATTGATTCATTCAGAAAACAGTGGAACAAGGTGATCCCATTAAAGTGCCTGTTTTTATTCAACAACCAAAATCAAAAAATGATTTAAAAAGTGGAATTTATTGTCATAAAACAAATGGTCACTAATCAATTAATCGACTACTTGTTGCAGCTCTAAATTATTAGCTTTATTTTGGTTGTTGTATTTGGTGATTTGGTTGATGGAGATGTTTATAAGAGCCACTACACTGAAGAGAGAGCTACAGAAATAAGTGAGAAGTGAGTTTTCTCCTCTCTGGATCTCCTACCCGAATGTGAGCGTGCCGTCCTTCCTGATTCCAAACTGAGCGTTCTGGACGCCGCCGCTGTCCTGCACCGTCCTGCCGTTGCTCACCACGTTGCCCAGACACTTCCCCGACCGCGTGTTGAAGAAACCGGCGTTCTGGGCGTACAGACACCCGGCGGCTTTGGCCGTCTCCTCCACCGTGGCCCTCTGGTTCATCCCGCAGCTGCCCGGCCCGCCCGGCTCCAGCACCGACACCGTCCTCAGTGGGTCGTGGACCACCGTCATGTGACCTGGGGATGGAAGATGCAACAGGTTGGGATGATACTGATGTTGCTGCCTCAGGGAAAAAAGGGTTTAAAATTATTAGGATGTACTGCACTGTGTTTGTATCATCAGTGACAACGTAGTTATTAACGAGTAAGATCCTTTTTATTTACCCAGAAGAAGCCATTTTATCTCCCTACCAGACTCCATTGACAAAAACAGTAACTTTTACCGAGCAGGACACAGGAGCTGCCAATCTCCTTCTGCCTCGAACTGTTGGTTTGTTTGTGTTATTGTTTGGTAGCTTCACTTAAATAAAGGGATGTGATTACTTCTTCCACCACTGAAAGTCACACAGTAACACAAACACACTAACAGATGGAGGCAGTGGTATTCCAGCAGCTGCCTGTGTTCTGCTCGGTAAAATCCCTGTTTTTGTCAGTGGAGTCTGGTAGTGATTGTCGGGTTCACTGATTTTTGTCCCTATCAATCATCAACATGGGAAAATAAGGTCCAAAATAATTTATCCTTTCAGTTGTCAACATATTTTATTCATCACACAACAAACAAATGTACTTGGCAGATTTTCTACTGGACATTTTGTTCCAATCTTAACCTTGCTCCACACAAAGTGAAGATACAACACTGAAGAAACAGAACCATTAGTTCCTCTTCTTTGTGTAGTAAAACATGAACCTCCACCCAAATAAAAATGAGTCGATTCTTAAAAAAAGATGTTGACTACACTTACTGTTTCGACTGATCGATTATTCGTGCACATCTCTAGCGTAAACTACTTTACTTTCAACCCAGATGCTGCACCACTGTAGCTGAAAGACGAAGCCTTTTTCGTGTCTATTTTTACAAATGGACTGAAGGTCATGGAGTAAATAAATAAGCAGAAGGATCAATGAATCAGATGTTCATCAAACAAGCATCATATCCAGATTCAATACGGCGCATCTCATCAGTTGGTCAATAAAGTTATTTTGAATTCTCTATCGCTGACCGTAAACATGTCTGGAGGTTCCCGGCACATCCACCACAAACACCGAGGACTCGGCCAAAGGCAGCCCGCTGTGGTTGCTGGCGGCCCAGCTCTCGTGGGTGGTGTTGCCGTAGATGACGGGCTGACAGTCTCTGACATGGCGGTGAGAGTGGGAGGGGCCGTGGCCGTGGGCGTACGGCAGCAGGACGTCATCGTCCTTAGAGACTCTGCAAGAGAAAGAGAGGGAAAATTCATTTTTAAAATAATATTAAGAGAGAAACAAAAGCTAAAAAGTATATAATATCAGATAGGACACAAACATCCAGAATCTATCATGATACAGGAAGACGACGCCACGATACATTTGGATTTTTTATCAAGTGAAAGAAAAGGTTGAAAGCTTGTACACTTCATTTTACCACACAAAAAGGGAGCATCCATTTAAAACTGATTATTTCTTGGGTTATTTTCTCTTCTCAACCAAACGTGTTTTCTGTGGCAAGAAAACTCAGTTCACTGCAGTTAACAACAAGGAAAGTCCTCTTTAAAGGAGCTAAGCAATTAAAATGGTTCATGTGAGAGAACAGTAAAAGAAAAATGGGGAGGAAATGCTGATAGGTTCCTAATAAATAGAACAGCAAAGTCCCTCACAGTAGAACAAAAAGTTAGATTGCAGATTTTAAGAGAACTGAATGATAATCAATCACTTTGATAATTTTTCAAGCAAAAATACTGAACATCTGCTGGTTCCAGGCTCTTAAATGTCAGGATTTGTTTTCTTTTCTTTATCATTTATGAAATATCTTTGGGTTTTAGACTGTTGGTCGGTCAAAATCAGTGTTTTTGGACGTCATTTCAGACACAACTGGTTTTTTACACTAGATTCTAAGATTTTATAGTTTTAACTATTGACTAATCAAGAAGAATGATAGTTAGTTGCAGCTGTAGTTTATTTATAATCTGATTTACACCCCAGCTTTTACATTGTTGACTCTTTTAAATAGATTTGCATCTGTTTTAACACACAACGTAGAGATTAAAAACAGATTAGATATAAATCTGTTGTTAAATGTGTCTGGCTGTTAAAAAACAACACGCAGGTTTACACTGTAATGAGGTATTTTGATTTATTGAGTATTAAATTAATCCACTGCCAATCTTGTTTTGGAAAAATAAAAAACAAAAACAATGTGTGTTAGTAAAGTATCCTGCAGTAAATCGAGCGTCTTATCTGCTGACTGAGTGTGGAGAAGAAAAACATTCCCACAACTGTAAAAGAGCTAAAAAAATATCTGGGAGGAGAGAGAGAGGGGGATGCTGCTGAAATAAAAATATGTTTTTTTAGTGTTTGAGTTCATAAATAAATCCTGTGTTGGGTAAAGTCTTCTCGTGTTGTTGTGCTGAATTTCATCACACAACCGCTGCTGGTCGAATCAGAGTTTCATCACATGGAGGAATGTGTTTTTTAAAAGAGCTGAACTGTGGTTTCACTTCTGCCTCACATGGAAAACACAGAGCATGCTCTATCTAGTTTTTCTCATTATTATTTTAATGTTTACTTTTATCCCTGACTTTCTATTTTTGTCAGGAAGTGGGTTCACTCACCTGTGACCAGTGATACCTGTTTATCCTGAGCTAATTTAGAGATAATGAGAATAACTGTGCTGCGTTTAATCTAATTAACGTTATTTAAAGGTCGAACTCTGCAGCTCTGAGGTGACAGACTGCGATTTTTAACACCTAACTGTGGTTTTGCAGAAATAAGGATGTTGGGCAACCGATGAAAAATACAAGCAAAATATTTTCCTTTGTAAGTCAGTTGATTTATTTCTTAGAATAATCGCTCAGTCTATAAAAAACAACAATGAAAAATGTCTGCAACAGTTTCCCAGAGCTGAACATTTCCAAACCCCAGAGGATAAAACAGAGAAAAGCAGTAAATTATTATTGTTGTGGATTCATCTGCAGATTCATTTCTCTATTAATCATTTAGTCTACGATATTCAGTTTTATTTGTAACAGCACTTGGTGACAGTGGAGACGCAAAACTGCCTTAAAAAAGGAGGAAACCTCAGTCAGTCTGCTGTGATTGATCAGGTCGAGAGGAGAGAAATGGGGGACGAGAGGGAGGAGCTGTCTGAATTTGGCATTTACAGTTTCTCAGAGGTCATGGTCATGTCTCCAATCTGCTTGTTGTATCTGTGCATCAGGGTAAAACTTATTCAATTTACTTTCATATATGATCAAGAAAAACAGCAAAACTTTTGCGACATTGCAAGAAAGTTTCTCAGGATCTTTTTGTGTTTTTCAACCTTCAGATTAGTTTTTTCCTCCATGTCCCTTTCAGGACTCCACAGGAACCAGAGAGTGTTTGGCATTTTTTTAAGCAGAATAATTTTCTGTCGATCGACTCATTGATGAATTGGCTGATTGTTTGATTCAGTGGACGATTCAACGTTTGCCGATATCACAAAGTCTTCTACGAGCCAGTGATCGATATGAGACGATGTCATCTGCTGATCTAACACAATCACTTCCATTCATATCAAATCACAAACAGCAACTGAAGCTGTTCTTCAGACATAAAGAGTCACATCCTCATATATTGTACTTTTTTCACATTTTATAAAAGAAAACTGAAAGAACATTTACTTAATCCCAGTCAAACCAGTGCTGTGTGGTATAAAAACACTATATAACAGAAAAACAACAAACACACAACCAAGGTGAGGCTGAGGTCACCACAGTGACCACAGGTGGGGGTTTACTGTTATGCAACCGCAACCTCAAGGTCACATGGTGTGTGTAGCATGCCACATGAATCACAGGTTAAGGTCAGATACAGTATGGACTCAGTATATGATAACATCTTCTTCATTTAGGTGTTTTTTATTCTAGTTTTGCTCAGATTTCTGCAGCCCTGGACAAAGGTTTGTTTACTCTGATGGATTGTTTTTCCACTTTTGGCATTGGAAGTAAATTTGAGTCTCTCTTTTTTTTTTTTTGGCCTGTGTGGCATTTTTCCATTTTTTTTCTTTTGTGTCTTAGTCCAGGATTTTCTAACCTAATTTACTCTCTGTCATAGGACGACACTCCCTCTGTTTTTAGTTGATGCAGCCAGAAAAGGCACATAAACTGTACACCAGTGTTCCCACTGATGTGCAGTTTATGTGCAAAAAGTCAAGGCATTTGAAGATCACATGAAGAGACAGGAGAGAGAGGAGACACTGAGGCAGCCCATAGTTTCATCTGGAAGCATCCTCACTTTAATTTCAGTGACTAAAACCTGTGCATTGTGCTATGAAACAGGGTTTGTCCTCAGGAAATAGTTTAGCTGAGGCAGTGGACTCCTCACATCTTGCCACACTCGTCTTCTGATCAATTTAATTAGTAGATGAGATCATAAACAATATTTACACTCAGTCACAGTTTGATTTCTCATTATTTTCTCATTTGTTTTGTCAGTAAAGAATTAGAGCACTTTGAAAAATAGCTGTTGCAACATGTCACAGCCCAAAGAAATGTTTTTAAACTGCTTGTTTTATTCAATCAACAGCGCAAAAACCAAAAATAGTCAGTTCACTATCATAAATATGAACAAGAAAGCCCTGAAATTCTCACATATGAAAAGCTGGAAGCAGAAACTGTTAAGAAAAACCACTTATTTAACTGAAGTGTTTGGTTTTTGGTATTTTTAGATGTAAATGTATGATACAACGCGGCCATCTTGTGGCCACAGCGTCCAACTGCAGCCACATTTTCACAGGAGCTGTCAGTTTCCGTAAAGAGCGAAACCAAAACGTGATGAAAAACTTCATCTTGTGACTAAAGTTTGGTCTGAACAGATGCTATGAGCAGTTAAAACCACTGCAGCAGAGCAGGAGGCTAACTGAATACTGTCAGTGTGATAGGTAATAAAACTAGACACAGCTGCTTTGTGTTTATTTATGTCATTCAAATTTTAAATTACTTAGCTTTATATTTAGTCAAATGAGTGGATTAATGGCCTTATTTGTGTTTGAGGACTCTGGACCCAACAACCCTGATAAGAAGTTAGCTTTTCTTATCAAAAACCAGCTGTTGGATGCTGTTGCTCAACAGCTGGAAAGTTAAGTTAGCATGAATTGATTTAGTGTGTTTGCAAAAAAACAGTGTCATTATAGATTAACTAAATTTAACCAAAAAGCTCGAGTTTTTATTCACTCAGCTGCCACTTATAAAGGAAGAGAAACTAGCCTGGACACACTTCTCTTAAGTCTTCAGGCCGAGGCTAACGGCAGCTAGCAGGCTAACGTTAGCGGTTAGCTCGAGCAAGAAGCGGTTGTCTTACCGGGTGTTTTCGGTCTCGGACAGCCGGACGCAGAGCCACAGCAGCAGCCACACACACGGACATTTCACCAACGCTGCTGCCATATGAGGAGGAAGACTAGCCTGCCAAACTCCCCTCTCCTCCTGCTGGTTCCCACATTATCCAGCAGCTAGCACACGGCGCTAAAGTAGACACACGGAAGCGCATGACTTCCTGTTACTTTACAAAATAAAAGCCGCACGAGCCATTCATAACTTTAACAACACACTAAATCAACACTATATTAAACGGTAATGAGAAAATATACACTTATATAAAATGAAAGCAACACATGACGAGCTCATATGGAGTAAAACAAAATTAAAACAATACAAAAATAATGACAGAAATACGCAGTTTTGAAAGAAATACCGGCGTTTCCAGTGCTTTATGACGCAATGCAGTAACTTGACGCTGTCCAGGTCACATGACTGTCACCAGCTCCTGACCCCGCCACACGTCACCTGCCCTTTACCTGTACTGACATCAATGTGAGTAAACAAAAACAGGAACAGGTGTAATTTCTTTTTATTTTATACACAGTATAAATATAAAGAAAACACACACAATTACCATCAAATAATTATGATAATATGCTGAACATACTGTGTTTACATGAACAGTTATTATTTAAATAGTTATACTGTGCAGCTGGGTGCAGTCAGAAATGTTAGAAATGTTTGTTTCACACACAGAATCACGTCTTCAAACATGAGGAATAAACTCCAGTTTCAGTTTATATCCCTGTAACATCCTCTTCTGGTGTCAGTGAAGTTGAAACAAGCTGACAGGCATCGCCTCTGCGTTGACTTCCCTCTGTGGAACGTGAGTGTAGAAATAACCAGAGAGAATCCATTTCCGACTCACCCGCACGGCGTGAACCACCAGGCGTCCCAGCAGCAGAGAGGCCAGCACGCCGGTGATTATCAGCCACGTCTGTCTGTGGAGAGACGACGGGAGCGCAGATGTCACTTTTTGACGTCTGTCCAAACTGTTTCAACAGTAAACGACTTCTTACAAGGTGTAAGAAACACAAAATCACACAAAACATTACAAAACCTCATCGTTAACATGCGTTTCACTGCATTCACTGATGTATTAGTGTGTTTGTTGTTCACCTGTTAATCAGTGGAAAAAAAAACACACATTTTAAATCAAACTGGATAAAACTAGACTAAGACTAGACCAGTAGCGGTGACCTTTGACACTTACTCTGAAAGATAAGGGTTCTCTCTACAATCTCCTTCCTGTTGTTTCCGTTTCGTAAACATGAGTTGAGCCAAACACCGTCCGGCTGTGGAGGAGAGACGAGGAACGACACTTTTAATAAAACAGGCTGGAACCTCATCAGCAGCTCCAGACGCCAGGTTCAGTGTCTCCTGTGTGCGTTACCTTGGTTGAATCCTCTGTCGGCAGCGCAGCTTCCTGTCACCGGGTCACATGGACACTGGTCTTCACACTGACACTCCTCAGCACAGGACAGACCGTAGAAACCTGGAGGACACGCTGACGGACGGACAAAGGTTTCTTTAAATTCAGTAAATATTATTACAGCAGAACCAAGGCTTGTTTAACCCGAGGCACCAGTTCACACCAATATCATATACATTTTTAGACATATATAGACAGATATTACAGATTCCTATGGAGCAGAGCTGGTTGTGTTTCATTCTTACTTTTGACAGACAATGGGTTTATTTTACTGTAAAACAAAATAAAGTCACGAGTTTATAAAGCTGTTTATTTCAGTGTCTAAACATGGCTGTACCAAAACTAAATCAACACATCTAAAAGCCTTGTGATTGTTCAACGTTTTGTAACTCGGAACATTTTCAAACGTCCATTTAGGAACTGATGAATTAACATAGAGAAGGCTGAAAGAAAGACGTCCTGTCGTCGCATCAAACAACAAACATTACTGAGCAGAAAAAACAAATTTCAACCAGAGACTCTGATCAGGTTTTTGTTCCTCTGATACTTTTATCTTGATCTCAGCTGTAGAATGTGTTGACAACACTAGATCGCACAAAAAAAGTTTCAGCCAACGAGGACAACAGGTCTGACTTTGGTAAAGTGAAGCATCAGGTGCAGCAAACCCAAAATGTAATGTCCCTGTATCAGGACTCAGGGTCTCAGGAGGTTACGAGATGAGGACATTATTGGTAGGCGACTTTGTCTAGGCGACTTTTATGTGACAATTTCTTATTTTTTATTTTTGTTTAAAAACGTCACCTAATTCCACTGGAAATGTCACAAAATGGAAATGAACATTAAAAGGCGTTTTCTGTTTTAAATCAAAAATCTAAGTCTTAATCTCCACCTGGTCTTACCTTCTTCACAGGAGTTGCCGTAGAAACCAGGCGGACACGTGCAGCGTCCGTTGACGTGGTTACAGAGAGCTCCGTTAAAGCACGCGCAGGTGTGTTTGCAGCCGTCGCCGTAGTAACCTGGCGAGCACTCTTTTATTACCCAGGGAGAGAGGAGAGAAACGAGGTGATTTAATTCACGGGAGGTTGAAGAACCTCTGAGGAAACTTCACTGTGCAAACGCACAAAGAGCAGACGGGAAAATTTAACGTAGATGGATTTTTGTTAGAAGCTTCTTCTTGTCTGATATATATTTCCCAGCATGCAAAGAAGCATGAAATGCATGTGTGCACGTGTCTGTGAGTGTATGATTACTTTTGCTGCAGTTCTTTCCTCTCCATCCAGTATCACAGATGCAGCCAGTCTGCAACACAAAGGTGACAGAAGACGTGTTAGAAACAAGCTGCAGCTCTAAAACAAGACTCCTCTGCCTGTATTTTCATCCTATTCTTCTGCGTTTGGGACATTTCTGGACTATTTGTGCTTTAAAGTGTGACTGCTGCTGTGAGACAATCAGAATATAACAGTTTATTTCTCCAATTCACTGCTTTGTTCTTGCTAACGTCGCTACCTCTCGTCATCGCTCGGGTTGGAACTGTTTCAGCTTGAGCTAAAGAGTCCGTCATTATGATCACCGGATTGAAGGGAATATGTTGTATAAGTGATTAGTGTTTCATTTCTCTCCATCCCTTCCAAGATTCTCTACAGGATTGCTGAAGTTTCTGACGTTCAAACCTCTCTTTCCAGCTCAGCTTTTTTGAAGACTGTCAAGACTGTTTGTCAAGGATTCAAGACAATCGCAGCATGTTTAATATTCATCAGGGCGTCTCCGATCGTCCTCAGAGCAGATCAGGGAGGGTAAAACCACTCTGAACACACCTCACACCACAAGAGAATCTGACAAGATAATCTCTACAACCAGCAGATAATCGCCCCAATTATCTTGTTGTGTGTACACAACTGAAATCACCTGTCAGCCTATTAAACACACCCAGGAAGTTCTATAAACCCACCTCCTTCAGCCTGCAAACCCCTTTCCCTCCAAACCAACAAACAGAACAAAGACTTTCAAATCTAATGTTTCCTTTCCCTACAGCAGCTGAATGACCCGAATGTTCATTTCTGTTACATCACCTTCGATTTTGACTTCATGTGCCAAGTAGCTTTTTCATCAAGACAATAAAACAAACTCTTACCACGACATGTATGTGTTGGATCTTTGACATTAAGGACAACTCTGAGCTCCACCTCCACACTTACCGGTGGTGCAGTCGCCGTGTCCGCTGCAGTCTGACGGCTCGCAGCGCCGCTCATGGACGCACAGGATGGTGGAGACGGGACGAGCACAACGCCACCTACTGTCTGATTTACTGGGAACAGAGAGAGCATGGAATAGTATTACTACTCCTTTTCCTACCCCCTGTTTATTTAGAAGAATAAAGTTTTTCAAGCTTATATAACCTCAGTGAAACAAAAACAAAATATTAAATGCAAAGCAATGAAGCAGGAATATAAAGAGTGGAGAGAGGTCCTGGATGCTTCTCGTTGATCCAGAACTGTTTCAAATGCAGTAAAAAGTGAATAAAAAAGTCCCAGATGCTGCTGTCGTGTTGATTTTTATTCAAGTCCCAAAATGAAACAATGCAGCATTGTGTCAGATAAGAGCTGAACAGACCTGAGAAGCTTAGAACAGTCAACTTCTTTTCCATTTCAGTCATGTCACTTGCAAGATAAGAGAGAAACAAGGAGACAATGGAAACTGATGATGCTGAAAATCTCAGCTCTGACAACACGTTGTTGAACAACAGCTGAGTTTCTCTGCTTACTTGGCTTTGTAGGAACTGAACAGACACATTTGTTGAGTGTTTCTTGCAGTGTGAATGCAGGAAACAAAAGCAGATAATTCAAAAATGTCCAGCTGGTTTTATCCAGTTTAATTGGCTCACCACTGGTCAGCTGTGTAGCTGGCCAACGTGCCGTTGACCACAAAGCTGGAGGACCCGCCTCCATCCAGATTGACGGCGTTGATCACCTCGTTCTTCTTCAGGAACTCTGCCACCTCCCAGAGATTCATCCTGTTCAAATATGAAGAAACACACAAGTGCCACGTATGTTATTCTGAGCGACTGGTGTTGCTTCTCATGTAGTAAAATAAGAATAATAATAATACTTTGAGTTGATAATCGTACCCTCTTTCCTTGCTTCGTCCGTCCACATGAAACAGGACCACGTTGCCCCTGGCGTCATGACCCACCACCGTCCTCGCTGACTGCATTTCCACAAACTCACGAAACACCTCTGTCAGGAAATAAAGGAGGTGTTTTAGAGCCAAACTGCAGGTCGACTGCTCTAATACAGGTGTGAAAAAGCAAAGTGAAAATAACTCAAGCATCAGTAACACTGCACTTCAAGCAGCCTTTTTTCTGGTCTGAATAAAAACTGAATGAATGAAAATGTCTGCAGCTTCACCCTGGTCGGTTATCTTGTCGCACTCAGCCTTCAGGCTCTGGTTGATGTAAACCTCGCCGTTCCTCAGCAGCCATACCACCCCACTGACGAGCTGAACAAACGGGTTGAACTCGTCCAAAACATCCTCCCGTGCCAGGTACCTGGAGGGGCAGGTGATGTTTTTATTATGTTGAAAATTCTCTTTTCTTTTATGCAGTTTTCTTTCTAGTCAGCATTCCTCTTACCCAAACACCAGGCTGCCGTCCTTCCTGATGCCGAACTGAGCGTTCTGCACCCCGCCGCTGTCCCTCACCATCCTGCCATCGCTCACCACGTTGCCCAAACATGCATCGGAGGTGACGTTGAAGAAGCCGGCGTTCTGGGCGTACAGACACCCGGCAGCCTTGGCAGTCTCCTCCACCGTCACCCTGTGGCTTTTCTCACAGCCACCTGCCCCACCTGGTTCCAACACCGACAACGTCCTCAGAGGGTCGTGAACCACTGTCATGTGACCTGGGAACCATGATGCGCAAAGACAAGATGACACTTATACACTTGATCCACGTAATCCCAGAGGCTAAAGCACACCATTACTGCTGACTCCATCACTGACCATAGACCCAGCGGGACCTGTCTGGGCTGTCTGACAAGTCTGATACGAAGACAGTGGATTCAGCCACCGGGAGTCCACTGCGGCTACTGGACGGCCATGTTTCATACGTGGTCTTGCCGTTAGCCACGGACAAGCAGTCTCTAACGTGGCGATGAGAGTGTGAGGGGCCATGGTCGTGGGCGTATGGCAGCAGAACGTCATCATCCGCAGAGGCTCTGTGGATCGAAATTTACAGTAAATGTCCAAAGCAACATGAAATGAATGGGCCAGTCCATCAAAATTACACAAAGTGCACAACTCTGTTCCAGTATACAATGGTCTACTGCCATCTTACTTTGACTCGTGTGGAAAGAATTAGGCCAGACTGCAGCCAGAGCAGGCCTGAATCCCTAAAAGCAAATTACATGGGGTTGTCTCTGAGAAGTTAGGACCAGAATCTAAATGCTGTAATTAACAGATCAATTAGGTTGTCTACTGCAGTTCACGAGATGACAAATACACCAAAAAACAGGAATAGATACTAAGTCATTTAAGTGTTTAGCTTACAAATATTATAAAAACTGGCCATCACAAGTGCCATGCCAAAGGTCACATCTTTAATTGTTTTGTCAGTCAGTCCAAAACAAAAGTTTCTTAATAATATAATCCAGAGAAAAGGATCCATTAAATCACTAATGGTAAATACAACTTTTAACCTAAACCTTAAAATAGATAAAAGAATGATCAGAATAGCAAACATTTTGTTTGTAGTTGTTGTTGTAGTTGCTACTTAATCCATACACATTTCACTTTAATATTAACATTTAAAATTAAATAAAAGAGTTTAAGGTATATTACTAATGAGTTCTGGTCCGTGGGGCTTAGGGTTAACCATAAACAAGGCCATTAAATGGTGCCAACGGCTAACAAATTAGCATAAATATAATCATAAAGTCAGCTTTCGGTTTTAACTAGCTATTACTATTAGCACAAATTAATTTTAGATTGCTATTTTCACGCAAACTCACACCCGTGTCTTAATTAAACTAGCTAACGTCTCACCTTGCCCCTGTGCTTTCCGACAGCCAAACCCGGAGACACAGCAGCACGAGCCCCACGAGTGGAGGCGCCACTGAGCCCGTTGTCATGGTTACCGGGGTTCGGGTCCCCTCTGCCCGGGTTCGAAGCGGACTGACGTGATGTGTCCGCGTGTGGGTCTCAGACAGATACGTTGTACATTTGTGTCGACGTCAGACTGCCTGTCGGTTCTTTATGTTCTTGCTGCTCCGGATTCTCCACATTCCACAGCGCTGTCGGACGATACACCCAAATTATTCCTGTCTACCTGCAGTGACATTTTATTAATAGAATAGTAACTAAACAAGTTATGACCTCTTATAAGAAACAAATAGTCAGCTTATAACAGAGATGTGATAAAACTAAAATCAAAGTTAATGAAATCTGGACACTTTACAAGCTAGTTACAAGCTGAAGATACTTTCGGCTAAATAACACTTCAAATCTTTGGACCCTATTGTCTTAAATATAATGCTAAACAAAACTTAAATATAAAATATTGTGCACAAATGGGTCTGTAAGCCTCATTTTAAAAATGGGTTAAAGTTTAAACAGTTTGAAAAGATTGTGTAACTTTATATAATGCAGTTATAAGTGAGATGTAAACAATTTAAAACGTAGAGAAACGACCTATTAAAAAGCAGACCTGGCATCTATCTTTTTAATGTTGTTTTGTTTCTTGTCTTTTTTCAGTGACACTTTCACAATCATAATTTGCAATTTTCTGCTACAAGGTGTAGTTTTTAAAGTTTAAAAAGACATGTCAGTGAGCAAAATGCTCAAATAACATAAGTGAAATAAATAAACGTGACTCCATAAAGTATACCGTGTTTGTCTCTATTACAAGACACAAAAAAGTAATTTCCATCCAACTGAAGCGGACTTTAAATTCCGCGGTTGTCGGTTGGCCGGGGGAATGTTTATAATGTGACACAAGGTTGAAAGTTGAAGGGGAACATGGCAGCTGGCATCAGTATTAAACAAGGGTTGCTAAGCAGTAAAATCTCGCTTCATCACGCTCTTCACAGGAAAATATCACCCAACAGTGTGTGTATACAGAGAGCGGCTGAGATACAGAGTGTGAGAGCGGCGACCAGCGCGACTGTCGATTCACAAGACAATGAAAAGTACTGTCTGGAGCTGGTCAGGTGGGTCTGACTGTCACTCAATGCTAACAACACAAGCTAGCTAAAGTTCAGTCCATTTACATTCACAGAGCCGTTATAACAGCGTTATTAACAGCCGGTACATCCAGTCCTAGATCTACAGCGATATAGCAATCATATAAAAGGATAACCAACACGTGTAGTTACAAAACGTGAAAAAGTTTTGTAAGCCAGACTCCATTTAAAAATTCCGCTGTAGATATAGATAACGTAAAAATTCAAGACACTGTAGAAGATATTTTGAAAGCTTTGTACACTGTCTAAATATGTTGTGTTTACTGTTCAATTCGGCTCAATTCAACTCGCAAAAAAGCACATACTTTAATGTAATTTTTGCTTTTAAAAATGTGAAATGAGCCTACTCCTTGTCAGGATTCAGTGGGAGAACAACGAAGTGAAGTCACAGAAAATCTTCATTATGAAATTTGTTTACAGCTATTGAAATCTGTTGTTGAGTTTGTGCACTATAAGATTATTATATGTGTAAACCCATATACTGCGTAAGATATAAGGCATTTTGTAGCTGTTCTGTATTGTTTTCTTTTCCTACAAAATATCTGTTGCACCATTGTGTGTCTGTAAATTATTTTACAGTGCACAGTCCTGAGCCTTTAAACTCACATAAAATCAAAATAAACTAAATTAAAAAGGGGATAAATGTTGTCAAAGACACTCTTAACTCTCCCCCTCCCTCCCTGCCTCTCCACCTCCCCAGGTCCAGAGACTATGACGGCTTCGTGTCCTCCCTCCTCCTCCCAGAGGAGGCACGGCGCTCCTCTTTGGCTCTGAGAGCCTTTAATGTGGAGCTGGCACAGGCAGGTATTCCTGGATGGAGAATAACAACTGTTAACTGCTTTTACATTTTACAGCCACTGATATTATGATTGAAACTGTACAACACACTGAACTGTCTCATTTCTGATCCCAACCTTCTCATGTTTGTTTCTCCACAAGGTGAAGGACTCAGTTTCCCAGAAGACCATTGGTCTGATGCGGATGCAGTTCTGGAAGACAGCCGTAGAGGAAATCTACAGAGATGATCCTCCGAACCAGCCGGTCGCCGCCGAGCTGTGGAGGGTAAATATCAACATTTAACCTGAGAGAGAGTTTTATCTCTGTGTCAAACTTTTAAGATGAGATGATGAATAACAGTCTGAACAATGTTTTGCAGGCAGGTGAGGAAACATTACCTGACGAAGAGATGGCTGCTGAAGATCATAACAGAAAGAGTAAGACACAGAGTCATGCTGGAATTTGTGATTTAAGGTTTTTTCACATTCAGCATAAAGAACGTGAAAGTGCGAGATACTTGATCACAAATACAGAGAAGCTGAAGCTCCACCGGGCCGACAGTTTGAGGTCCTGCTGAGGAAGACCAACCACCAGGATCCTTTGATCCAGATCAGCCTGTGTGATTGTGATACCTTTATTCAGGGTTCAAAAGCTCAGAAAAATCCTTTCGTTACGCTAGTATTCGCATTCTGTGTGAAAGTACTCATAAGAAAAACAACAATTTGAAAAAATAAATTGACATACAAACTAATCATGTGAAAAAAGACAACTTTACACACCTAATAGGAAGGAAAACAAACCTCCTCTGGCCTCAAAAATATACAAATAAAACTGTGAAACAGGAAACTGACTGAACTGCACACACTTCACAGAGGAAAATGCTTCAATTTAAGACGTTATAAGTGAAATAATTACAGTGAATCTGTGTGTGTTTCATTAGGAGAAGGACCTGGATGACAGAGCGTACAGGAACCTTCAGGAGCTGGAGGCGTACTCAGAGAACACACAGTCCTCCTTAATATACCTGCTGCTGGAGTGTTTAGGTAAGAACATCCTCTCCACTGATTAAAATATATTCTGCAGGTTGGTATTAAAGTCAGGATTTGATTATTTTCAGCCCAGGAGTGTTGAGGAATGGGAAGGTCAACTCAGACTTTTTCTTTTCAGGTTTGAAAAACGTCCACGCCGACCACGCCGCGAGTCACATCGGTAAAGCTCAGGGAATCGTCACGTGTCTGAGAGCGACTCCTTATCACAGCAGGAGACGGAAAGTCTACCTGCCCATGGACATCTGCATGCTGGTGAGTCGATGATATCAGAAATGACCTCCCCTGAAATGTTCCGTTTCCTCAGTTCCATCAGGAACAAACTCAAGAATCAGACCAAGCAAACCTTCAATACTTGACATTTTCTTTAAGTATTTGTTGCCACAGACACATTTCAGGAGATATTGAAAAGGTGCTGCAGTTCAATACCGAGCGTCGGACGCTTCGCTGCATGAAACAGAGGAGTTCTGTGAAAGTGAAAATCACTGAAACGATTGATTTTGTTTTTGTCTCTTTCTGTCTCTGTGGACTGATGGTTCTATAAAAACACAGCATGAACTCTGAGCTCAAAAATATATCTAGATAATCCAGGCACAGATAGAACAGAGTAAACACCTGACACCTTACAAAACTAACAACAAAAAATAAACATTTTCATTTACATCTGAGATAAGTTTTCTGTCTGTTTTTGGGTGGAAATGATTGATAGGGAAATATCATCCTTTTTGAAATGTTCTTTGTGTCTGTGGCAGCTGTCACAGCCAAAAACAAAAACCACCACCGCCACCAAAAACAACACATAAGACACTCCAGTGTTCCACAACAACATCGCCATCAATCAGGAACAGTGCAGGTGACACACTCTCACGTCTTCAAGATCTGTTTAACAGAGCTGTACAAAGGATCTAGGAACAACTCGTATTCACCAGAAAGAGGCCGTGATAAATGTTCGAGACTCACAAAGCAGAGACACTGAAAAACTCCAAGCAGTAAAGCAGAAAGTTAACATACTCTCCACACATGAACGATTAGAGAACCATGATACAGTATAGAGCTCGGGATTGTGGAGCGTTAGACTGGAGGAAGATGGAGACAAACTTTGCTTTTGGATTTGAAAGTTAAACTGTGGAGTCGTCAGAGTGTTAAAACGCCAAAACCAAAATGGAAGACTGTTTTTTTCTGCAGCACCTAAGAGCCCAGGTCTCCGAGCTAGGATTGAAGTAGTTGATTCTTTTGTTTTGGACAAACCAAACGATGAAATGCGACAGTGTGATCCCGACTGGGTCCCGTCTTTACAGCTCGGACCGTTCGCTAAGGAGAACAAAGAGGCTACAACTCCAATTCCAGGGTAAAAGATGTAAAGATATTAAAGTGCAAGATCAAAGAAAGCGTCAGTGAGATGTGAAATTATAAACTGTTACTAGAGAAACTAAACAGAAGACTGTTATTTAGAGAAAATAGAGATAATTGGAGTTGAACCCCATAAACGCAGGAAATGGTCTCTTGATTTTGAGGAGCTACTGATGCTCACTTTTTCATCCATCGTCTTTTTATATACAGTCTATGTATTGTACATGCAAATGGATAAAATTAGCCTTCATGCTAGCTGAAGCAGCAAATACGACCACATTACCACTGAGTTTAGTTTCTCTGTACGCTTCTTTAGCATTTGTAATCGTCTGTCTCGTGTTTTGTTTCTGCGTGAACAAGATATTTATATTTACAGTTTTCTTAGTATTTAGCTGAAGCAAACTAGCAACCACACAAATTAACACCAACACATTTAACACTGAAAACAGATGTATCCTTTAACCTAAAGAGAGAGGATGACTCAGACTTGACACATCTCTCCAACCCTTAACTCGGCCTAATTAGTCAAACCAGGTCCTGACTCAGCTGATTTAAAGTCTGAATTCTGCTTCCAAATAACAACATAAGGCAGTCACACACACACACACACACACACACACACACACACACTCCCCACGTTTGTCTGACTCATGGCTCGGCTTTGACATCATGTCAGATGATATTCTCGTCGAAGCGGCAATGAAATCGTCATCCAGAGCAGAGGCGACAACAAAACCAGTGAGGGATCGTTACACAACAACCATATGGCAAACAAAAAAAAAAGAAGAAGAAGAAGAAGAAGCAGAGAGCATCAGATTTAAACCCCATCCTGCTTCAGATACATGCACGCCGCTGCAGATAAACAAATAACGCTGCAAACTATTTGCAACCTTTGTCTGGGCCATCTGTCCCACATAGAGAACAACAAACTGCTGCTGCTGGAGGATCTGACGGAGGCGGGGGTGGGTGTATATATACGATGCAGGCTCTGTCCTTAAAACCTTCAGCTGGAGAGATGACGCTCATGACCCGAGGCCCGACTCCTGAGCACTCTCACCTCACGTCACCTCCACCCTGCCGCCTGAAGAGGGGGCTGGTGGAGTGCTGAAATCCCCCCCTGCACTCCTCCACCACATATGAACAGTCTATGAATTTTAAAAAAAACTTGGATTCAGCCGTGCAGGATGCAGCAGACAAAAAAACAGATGGAGCTAATTTCCCTGTGATACTTGACTGATCATGCATGATGCAGAATCACAAAGGGGAATACATGTGTTTAAGCTGAGGAGGAAGAAGGACGAGATAAGCTGACTGGTTTTAAACTGACTGTGTTTGTGGTGTGTTTAAAAACATTCCAACAATCAAGCAAATCACATTCAACTCCTCATTTTCTGGAGTGGCCATTGTCGTCTTCACAATAGCCAAAATCAGATCTGAGAGTTTTGGATGCTGCGCTGAGTTCTTGATTAAAGATTTGTTGAATGCCGGCTTCAGGTTTTCGACAGGTTGATGGGGGTGGATGGTCGGTGTGTGGGTGGACATCCCTTTATGTCCATTTCAGCCGTCTGTCCTGCGTTTTTCTCGCCCAAATACTGATTCCAAAATGAGTGTAAAGATCATATAACAAAATCTTGGTAAATAGAGGAAAAACTAAGCTTTTCTAAAACGACTTCTCGTTTGCGAGCTGCTCACCTCTAACTGTCCCTGATGAATCATTTTAAATGTGCAGCAGGTTGGGAGTTACTGCTGATTAACAGGTAGTATTCATGACAGTCACTCCTCAGAGGTTCGCCAACTGAAAAGAGGATGAAGAAGGACATGATATTTGATTTTAGGAAATCTGTACCCGTCGTCAAACCCATAGTTATCAAGGGAGCTGAGGTTGAGTTCAGTGGAGAAGTATTTACATTGAGAAAAATGTAATGTGTGATTCTGTTCTTTTAACTTTTATTGAATCTGTTTTGTCCACTTCTACTGTGGTTTGGGAACCCAAATCTGTGAATCTCTCCTCGTGGGATAATAAAATTGGACTTGACTCGACTTGACAGAGCAGGGTGAGGAATGAGACACAGTAAGATGTTGTTTCGAAAGGATAATTTTTTTTAATGTTGTGTGGGCAAAATGTTCAAACTCTCTTCAGGACTTTGAGGGTTCTGTCTTGTTTGCAAATGTGAGAGAGCTTTGATAATTAAAGAGATAGTTTGACATTTTTCAACTATCTTGTTGAGAGTTAAACGAGAAGACAAGAGACAGTTAGCGTAGCTTAGCATAAAGACTAGGAACAGGGGGAAACTGCTAGCATAGGTCTGTGTGGCTACCAGGACCTTCAAAGCTCCTTCTGTTGGTTAACCACCCGTAAAACCACAACTTCTACATTTCTGTTCATATGTGGATATAACAAAATTTTGACATCAGATCTTCACATCTAATTCTTTGCAAGAAGGCAAACGACCATATTTCCTAAAATGTTGAACTGTCCCTTTTAAACGTTGTAGTTGCAGCCTCAGTCAAGAAAAATGTGTCAGGTAAAGAAATGTCATTATTTTCACAGTGAAAGACTCAGCTCCTGTCTGCAGAGTTTTCCTTACACTTCTCTCTACATGTTCTACGAATTAGGATGTTTTCTTCTGTTTCAGTTATAGACAACAGAAATGGCACGAGCCTCGGGCAAGAACCAGTCAGTGTCAGTTTCTACCCAAAGACACCGACGCTGTCAGAGTGGAGTTATGGTTCAGTTATTAATTCTGTGAATTATCAAGAACATCAGCAGGATAAGAGCCGGGGCTTTGAGTTATCTCTTCTCTTTGAGTTCTCTATGTGTTCCGATAAACGAGGAAGTACTCCCTTTAACAGCTGTGGTTATTAGCCCATGTTGAAAAATGTTCCAAACCAGTGAGCATGACTGAAAATTCAATTTACAGGATTTTGTGCTTAAATCTGATCAAGTATGTTGGTTTGTCTGGTGTTTAACTCACTGGATTAGCCCCAAACTGATTTTTAAATCCTCTTATTTTAATATCAACAGATTCTTAATTGAATTTAATTGAACTGAAGGATAGAAGAGACTATTTAATCCATATTTCTCACCTCTTGTTTCTTCTGCCTGACAGAGATATCAGTTTGAAAACACTTAACGATCAGTTGAAAATGAGCAAATGAGGTTCAAGGTTTTCAGTTAATTGAAAATCACAGCAAAGCAGGAAGGACTTGTTTTCAGACTAAGGGTACAGGATGGTCACTAACCAAGTAGTATATCCCATCATGAATTGTGTTGGGACATACCTTGAACTCTAGACGGTGAGAACAGGGCCGTGAATGATTCCGTGATTTCGAACACAGCCTGAGAATGACAGATTCCTCTCTCCTGGTGTGGTGCTTTCCTGTTCTGGCAAACTCTGTCTTCCAGAGGTTGCCGTGGCTCAGGAGGTAGAGTGGGTCACCTTTTAAATGCAGGGTTGGCAGTTCAATCCCCAGCTCTTCCTGTCTACATGGTAAAGTATTCGTGAGCAAGACCACCAATGAGAGGGGAATCATAAAGTGCTTTGTCCCTGAAGGCTGCATTTATCAGGAAATGAGGTGGAAGAAAGATCTCCACCTGGAGGTTATGCTTTGTGTATGATGCAGAAAGCCCTAAGCCACCAGGGTACCCGGGTCCTGGCAGACTTAACCTGGTGACGTATGATGATGAATGTCAGAGCACCTGAATCTGTTGTTCCACACATTGGTTGGTAATTTCGCCCATCAACTCCAAAAAAACGCAGTAATTTCATCAATTTCGTCCACGCAGGTCGGCTGCTCCTCTGTCTGTATGACCTGTCTGATGTGTTCATCAAATTTGGATGCTTTTTTTTTGCTATCTAAGTGAATTCAGACAGTAAATGTAGGGAGAGAGGGAGGGTAGGACATGTAACAGATGTCCCCTGCCCGGGAGTCGAACCATGGATGTTTCAGTTATGTGGTACATGTAGGGAGGTTCGTGGTGTTTGAGTCTGTTGTGGGGACTGTAACCAAACCACGTCCATGCTACAGAGGTAGCCCCCTCGTTTACGAATGAGGTCCTCGGTCTGTCTCGGCTGGTCCTTCTCCTGTTCGAAGCAACCCAGTTCTGTCTCACCTTCAGTCACCTTGTTGGTATAAACATTTCTGCCTGCAGCCATGTGGTGGAGTGTAAGATCGCAAACTGTCATCCAAATGATGAAAAACGCTGCCATGAACGGAGTATTTTGCAACACCAATATATATCGTCATATCACACAAGCCTAGGTCCATGCTTTGTACTCTGCTCAGTATTTCTTTACTTATTTACTAATCTTTTGGTGGACTGAAGGCAAATCATGATGATCATGATCATAGGCAGGTGGTTTAGAGGTTGATCAAATGTGATTTTCTGTATAAGTTTGGTATTTCATAGGTAGGTCAGTAATGTTGTTCACAGGAAGGTTATGAGGTGCACAAATGACCTTGTTGGTTAGTTCGACAGTCAATTGCTTGGGACAAAATTGCGAAAGCAGTGATACTTGTGGCAGCGCTCATTCACATCCCATCTCCTCGTCTAAGAAAAATTCCCCCTCTTCAATGCTCTTTCCATTCGCTGTCATTTCCAAGCCTAATCGACCCTCAGACAATTTCCCCAAGTTCTTAGAGAAATGGGAAAGACTGTTCTTGGAGAAATTGGTCTGTTATTTTAGAGAAGGAGACGAGGTCAGATCACTTCGCCTGAGAGCCTCAGTTTAGCCGTCACAGTCTGCAGGTCTGAGGTGTCGAGGGGGGAAATATGTGAAGGAAGTAATTCAATTCCATGTGTTGAAAGGTTTTAGAGTTACACAGAAGTTATTGTCATTCATTCTGCTCATCATCCTTAAGATGATGTTGGAATATTAAGTCAAGTGACCCTCCTGTATGAATAATAATGTGTCATTAAAGCTCATACTCTCACAGAAAAATACCCACATTTTCTGAAAAGAGCAGCTCATTTTCACCTGGGTTTACATTAAAAAGTAATGGATCATCAAGTTTCATTTAATGCTGTAGACCTGCAATTCACTTCAATGTTAGTTTAAATCTTATTCTCGCATAATTACACTGGAAAATTCATGTAAATACAAATCACAAAACTTGAGCGTTTCACCCAATCATTGATTGATTTGTAACCACTCCCAACAGTGACTAGATTCTCAGGGTGTTAAGCTACTCCTTAAATATTATGCTTTTTACTCACAGTTGTTAAAGCAAAACTGAAATCTAATTGATCCATCTATCTTCCAACCTTCACCTGCGGTCATGAGATTCAGGTAGTGACCGAAAGAACAAGATTGCGGATAGAAGCGGACGAAATGAGTTTCCTTTGAAGGGTGTCTGGCTCAGCTTAGAGATAGGTGAGGATTTTGAAGTAGAGCTGCTACTTCTTCACGTCAAAAAGAGCCAGTTGAGGTGGTTCGGCAGTCTGGTTAGGATTCCAACTAGGAGGAGACCTCGGTGTAGATCCAGAACTCACTGAAGTGATATATCTCATCTGGGATCTGGGGGAGAGGGATGTCTGAAATACTCTGTTCAGCCTGTTGCCACCACGACCTGACCCCAGATAAGCGGGGCCATCATCACCATGTGATTCCCGTTCCTAATGGATGGACAGCAAAGAGCAGAAATCCAACTATAGAAAGCTAAACTTTATAAAGAGAAAACCACTTGAAGAGGAAACGTTTTGTGCCAAAGGCGATCAGTCTACAGAGTTAACAGTATATTTTATCTTTTGTGGTTAGCGAGATAAAATGTTCAGTATTTGAAATAATGGAAAATATGCAGGTTAAACAAAGGAAGGTGGAAGTCTCAGCAGTGGAGATATTCCTTTATAGTTCAGATGACCAGAGTCTAAAACTGAAACCCTCTGCAGTCTGGTGCAGTGGGGGCTGTTTGTTCATAAGTGCAGAGGTGGTGTACCCCCCCCCCGGCATAACTTCACACTCCTCTGCCGGTGCAGCAGAAGGCGACCTGGAGCAGTTTAAAATGTCTTCTTTCAACAGATGAAAAGAAAAGCCTCAGCTCTCATGTTAAATGGAGCTAAAATGGATCCAGCTGAAGTGGCGAGATAAGCTTTGTTGTTTAACAGACATAATTACATTTTTATGTCTGTGTGTCCCCGCAGCATGGAGCCTCTCAGGAGGACTTCATCCGCGGCAGCCGGGAGCCGAACGTCCGGGACGTCGTGTACGACATCGCCAGTCAGGCCCACGTACATCTACAACACGTACGTATATACACAAAAACCAAAAGCACAGGTGTTAACGTGCTGCTGTTACAGCGTCCACTCCTGCAGGGATTTACATTTACCTTAAGAGAGGTACAGTACATCAAAGAGAAGAAGTGTTTCCACCTGAAACAAGGCTGCAGGTACCATAAGTGCACTCAGGAGAAACAAGTCCTTGAGTGGTTTTTGAACACAGAGGGATTCAGCTGAATGAATCTATTTTCCTCAATTGAGACAAAGTCCAGTTCATCCCAAAGGTGTCTGATGGGGTCGATGTTGGACCTCTCCACTCCAAGCTTGGAAAACCACTTCTTTACAGAGCTGTTTGGTTAGCAGCAGTTAGCAGCACTTGATTCCAATATCTCTGTTAATGGAAAAGTCCTGGAAAATGGTTGTCAGAAAGTTGCCCTGCAAACTTTACAGCTCCGTCACATAAACTAACCAACAAAGTTCACATCAGCGTCAGTTATGTTTTGTAACACTCTTGAAACACCTTTTAAGCCACTTAGCCTGAGCACAAACAGCGGGAACAAAATGGAGCGCTATTTTTTAATTCAGACCAACGTCAGTGCTTTGACATGCAGCAATTTACAACTTGTACATACACAGTATAGACACACAGAACAGTAATGTGGGTCTGAAAAGTTAGGAATTCTAACAGGTTTGTAGAGTTATTAGCTGCCACTTACAGACCTCATTGATTTTTATATTTGTGGAAGCTTTTTTCATTAAGCTGCTGCCCAAACATTCGTCAGCATTTACGTTTTATTTGAACCTTGTTTATGGCAATTAAGAATGTTCCTGACAGTTAAAGCAGAATATAGAGAAGGATTTACTCCTTCCTGCATGTATTTAATGTGTTTACTGTTTACTCTCCTCTTCAATTAGAAAAGTGCTTCATTAATTAACTTAAACAGAACAAGACAGAGGCTTCATACAGGAGTTCTGTCAGTCATTAGAACATCTGCTGGCTTCTGGACGCATGTTTACAAGAAAAAATACACATATATGAGATTATGTTGGTGTCTCAGTGATCTGTTGATGCTTTTTCTTCACTTTAAAAAGGTGGAAATGCTTCTGTGAAGTCACATAAATACATAAATATGAAAGCATTGAAGTGGTGGAAGAAGTAGCACAAACAAACTAACAGATGGAGGCAGTGGTATTCCAGCAGCTCCTGTATTCTGCTCAGTGAAATTTGTGTTTTTGTCAATGGAGTTTGGTACTGATATGTACTGATGTTTCTGGTTAAACAAAAAGGTTCTTCCAGTGAAATACTCATGTGCTCAATCATGTTAAACGAGCCCCAGGTTCAAAAAGTCCTTTACAAGTTGATTTTGTTTGTTTGTTCCTTTCTCTTTCAGGCGCGATCATTTAGCCACAATGTTCCAGCAGCTGCCACTCCGGCCTTCCTTCAGACAGTAAGTCGTCAGATAAGATGAAGGAAGACATTTTCTCTGTGTGGCTTCTGGAAGGTTTGATATAAAATGCTGAGACCTGTTTTGGAAAAAGTAATCTACCTTAAAAAAATCATTAGTAAATATTTAAAAAACACAGACTGACCTTTAAAAATAAAAATCTAGTGTCTTATGATGTCTCCAAAGGACAAATTTCCACCGAGGCGAAGCAATTCTCCATCTTTCTGTTGCACCCAAACACATTATCCTCATCACTCTCATCACAAGTTAAATTGATTTCTCAAATATCAATTTAGGCTTGAAAATCAAGGCTGTGTTTTAGATTTATAGCTGCGGCTGAAAAAGACACACATATAGTTATTGTGTGTGTGTTTTTTTTAAGGTGTTCTGCTGCTGTAAACAAGAATATAATGCTCTTGGTGTCAATGACTCATTGTTATTCTCTTTGGTTATAAAAATCAGGGTAAGGGTTTGCAGACGTGCATGTTAACTAGAAATTAATTCACATCAAGTTTCTTTTAAAGCAGCAGGAGGTCAGTGTCTCTGACAGCAAAAATACGCCAAGAGAAACAGATTAGTCTTTGCAGTGGTGATGTAAGTCAGAGGCAATTATTAAACACAGTGATGAGACTCTGCTCAAAGGCAAGAAAACATTTGAAATTAGTCTCTGTGTCTAGTTTTACTTGTAATTTACAAAGAAATGTACAAACACTCGTGTGTTTAGCAGCTGCAGATTCTCCACAGTGGGAGCAGCAGTTTAGAGCTGAAATATCAATGTCGCCCCCTACAGGTGAAGAAATATTAATGCTGATACTTGTGCCACCTGCAGGCAAAGAGTGGTAACAACTACAGTTTTTCTTTTGGTTTTACATTCAAAGGAACTCATTTTTTAAATTAAAAATAAATTAAGTGTGAAACATTGACATCATACACTCACGAATCAGAGACAAATAGATTTATAGAGAGCTCCAGAAATGAGTCCTAAAACCAGGAAGTCAGTTAGCATGTTAGCACTTCCTGTTGTCAGTGTGTTTCTGGTTAAATGTCTGAAATAAGGTCTGTGGTTTTAACACAAGCTCCAGACATTTTCAGGTTTTATTCTCCTGACATAAAATGGGTCAGTAAATCCCCCACTCCTGATGTTTGAAGCTTTTACGTGTCTTAAAAAAGGCGGTTGCTAACGAGTGTCTAAATGAGACTACAGAGGTTGTCGGGGACGTTAACATGAAAACCCATCTACTCACCAGTCCACCTTTACAGCCTCGTTGTGTTTCTACTCACGCTCTTTCAAACTCTCACTAACTTTCTAAGAAGAAAGGCTTTTGTAGAAGAGCTCAGAGCTAAATGAAATGACCAGTTGGAAGCTTAGTGGTGGAGACGTTGACGTCATGTGACCGTGGTGTAGTTGGTTTATAGCCTAACATTAGCTTTACTTCTGATGATTAGCTTCAAACATCAGAACAGTGGTGTTCATCTGTGAAGATGATCTGATCAACTAAACCTGAAGGATCAGAAACTTTAGCTGCTCACAGTTTATTTCAGCTCATACACCAGATATGTGCTCAGTGTCTCAGATTTCCTAAAACGCGTGGACTGGTTTAAACTGACTTTGTCTCCTCACATATTCAGAAGTTGTTTTCTGCTGCAAGAAAACACTGATCATTGATTGCAGTTTACAGTGAGAGAGTTTCCTCCTGTGATGAGAGGAAAAACTAAATGTCATGCAGCTCTGACCTGCTATAAATACAGTATGGACCTGTGTTTCTCCTGCAGTCTGCAAACTGTAAAAGCCACTCTGCCCTCTTGAAAGGAAGAATTATGATTTTCACGCTGCGGTGGTCTGCAGTGCAGCAGAGCTTATTTGTGTGTGTGATTGTGTGTGTGTGATGCTCTTCCAGCTCAGTGTGTTCGTCCACGTGAGAAAGCCGACACAACCACCCGGGCTTTCTCCCCGCGCTGAAAATTTAATTTGGATGAATCGCAGGTTTGGATGAGTGTCGTGTGAAACAGCAGGCAACACAGAGCAGAGCTGGTGAAGCCTGAGGGACATGAAACACAACGACCGGCCCTCTGAGCTCTTTGATTTGAATACATGAAGCTTTATTTAAACCCCGCTCAGCCAGGTAGAGCTGTAGGAGATGATGAAACTATATCCCAGTTTTTTATGAGCCTGTAGATTATAGATTTCTTTATAGTTCACCCAGATTTGAAAAACTAAAAAAATACAGGTATCTACTGAAGCTCTGATGTGATTGAGGTGCAATTTTGTTCTTTATGCTGTGAAGAAAAAACTGAAAATTACATTCTAGAGAGAAAATCTAGTGTTGTCCCAGACTAGATTTAAACAGGTCTGGTGCTGTGTTCACTGAATATTTCCCTCAGGAGGAGGTGGAGGACCAAAAACGGAGCTAAAAGAGAGGGAATACTGGACTTAGATCCATCAGGTGGACACAAACACCACTCTGAATCAAATTAAATAGCCTGATTATAATGTCAGTGTTGTGTTTACAGCTTATTTACACTGCTCAGAAATGACAGGGGGAAAAAAAAATCCATATTAAAACTCTGAGAAATGTTAAATTAACTGCTCCTACAGCAGCCTCTGTGTCGTCTGAAGCTGATGTCTGCAGGACAAGACGTTATTCACCACAAACAAAACAAAAACTAACCCCCACTGACGTGAAGAATAACATGACAGGAAGTGGCAGCACAGTTTAATTATCGAGCTAGAAGGAATGAAAAAGTGTCCTGTTTATTCTGGGACTTTGTTGGAGCTCTCTCAATCCAACTCTTCTTCTGTGGTGCTGCAGGTGGTGTTGGAGGACTACCTGCAGAGAGTGAGGAAGGCCGATTTCGATGTTTTCCACCCCAGTCTGCAGAACAGAAACCCCCTCATCCCCATCCAGCTGTACTTCCGCTCCTGGAAGAAGACCTACTGATGCCAGTCCTCCATCCTCCCTCACCTCACCCACCTCCTCCCCCCTTATCCAGTGATTCCAGTTTGAATGACACCTCCGACACCTGCAGGACTGGAGTCCAGAGGCGACGTCACCTCTCTGGGGGATTCAGCCTGGAGAACACAGTCTATAAAGGAATCCAGACTTGTTTGAACCTCAACACTGCCACTGACGTCTGTTTCTTTATTAAAACACCACAGACACCGACCGACTGTTGTTTCTCAACCTCTGGTTCGCTCCCCAGCTTTGGTCTTCATAATAATAAGACAGGGTACATGTAGAGCTCTTTGGAAACGAGTTGATCACCAGAATCCAAGTATTTAATTTTTACTTTTGAAGCTGTTGTCTTAAAGAATAATCCTGGTTTATTACAACTTCAGTCTTATTTCATAGTTTTATCTGTATTGTAAACTGTAACTGTAACATCTAAGTTTATTTAAGGTTTGTGAACAAGTTAGACGCTCAAACACGAGCAGAGAGATTAGAAACCAACGGTGCAAACAAACTTGTTCGGAAGAGAGATTCAAGATTCACTTTATTGTCTTACATTGTAGGAGATCTGACTTCCACCCATGCTGCATTCACAAATAAAACATACCACATTAGGGCTTTACCGATAAGTCAAGCTGATAGAGTGCCCTCTGCTGGATCACAAGCAAACTCTCCTTACCCAAACTAACCTTATCTTTATTCGTGACTTTGCAATCAACGGTGTAGAACCCAAAAAACTTCCACACGCTGCTTCTCAGATGTTTTGGTGTCGGCTCTGCTCGCTATAATTCTCCAATTTCGTTCACCGATAGAGCGCCCTCTGCTGGATCACAAGCAAACTATGTGCTTTAAGAGGAGCACCCTACATTTCAAACAGATAAAAAGTGACAGCCCTATTCCACATACATAAAAGGGTAAGACAACTACAATAAACAAGAAACCCATCTAAAAAACAATAACAACAATAAGAAGAATAATAAAAAGTACATTCCTACGACTGAAAAAAGCTGATACATGAGTACTACATGAGATGGATCAGTTATTATCTTGTTGGTTAAAAGAAAATCCATCACAGTTTAAAGACTTCCTGCTTCAACACTGTCTCATACAGGATGACTGAGCAGACACACTTCCTCCTGTATGTGCACTGGACCAGGACAGGAGGAAGAGACAATATCTTGAAGTTGACACTAACTGTGAAACACGTGTTATTAAGAAAATAAAACACTTGTGTTATAAAAACACACACAGGAAGTGTCGATAGCATCGATTTGTAGCTCAGTGTAGCCCTGTCAGGAAACAAAACCGCTGGTAAATACTGATAAATGAACCACAAATGGTCATGGTTTTAGTTCTCAACTACTCAACAAGTCAAGTAGCAACAGGCGAGCAGTGTTTTAGGGGGATTATAACCAACTCTTTGGGTGCTCTCGCTTTCAGTCTTCCCTCCAAATAAAGTGGTTTTTAGATACTAAAGATCCAAGCTGTAACAAACAGATAAAAAGAAGCAACCAGAGGAAGAAGAGCTGGGAAAGATGAGAGTCAGTTTGGCACCGATGTGACAAATCCTGGTGGAAAAGCTGCTGTATGGGTTTCTATGGTAACAGAGGAGATCTTATCCACAGCATCCGACGGTACCGGCCGGACGCTGGTGCGAATTTTCTCCTCTTGTTTTCATAAAAACAGACATGTCAGTTTGTCATTTGTTTGTTGCTAGGATTATTTTTATTCTCTTTCCGGATGCAGAATCACTGAGGCAGCAAGAGGAGGAAAAAAAAAAAAAAAAAGATTACAGAGAGCTTTGATATCACTTTATAATAATCAGATTCACTCAGCACAAAGAGACACTCCAGAGGAGGGAGCGCCAATTAATCAGAAGAACAGAATCTCAAACGATAATGAGATGGATGATGGTGTAGAAACACAGGCAGCAACAAAACAAGGAGCACTTCATCTCTGAACAGGCTGGATACAAAGTGCACCTGTGGAGACTGAAGTTTCCCACTGCACAAATTCACCAGTACTGTCAGTGTGTATTACTGTTACTGTATCTGTACCAAACTGAGCCCTGAGATGGAAGAAGAAGCTGTTCCATGTTGCTTTAGTTTCACACCGAGGTTGAGAAATGATGCAGACTGATGCACGGCATCACAGTGTGTGTTGAATTCATCTGAAGTGAAACATCATCTCTGTTCAGAAACTGAAGGATAAAATACCCCTGGTATCTTTAAATAAAGTAGGAGTAATACATCTGTGTTGTTTGCTTGACCCGTCTGTGATACGTCTAATAAAAACAGGTGGAAATTTACTCAAACGTGGCTTCTCTTGTACTTTACATGAGTATTTCAGTGTTTTTGCTACTTTATACTGCGACACTAGAAGATTTTAGAGGGAAATATTGAACTTTTACACCATTACAAATTTTATTTTAACCTCCTGAGACACTGCGTCCTCATACAGGAACATTACATTTTGGATTTTCTGCACCTTATTTCATTTTGTGGAACAAAACCTGATCAGTTTCTGGTTGAAACTTGTGACAGCTGTTACTGCTGCAGCAGTATCTGTGGTGTCTCTGAAATTTAAAAAGTAGTTGTAGTTTCGTCTCTAGCTTCTTCGCTCAGTTTTTTATCTTTTTCACCCATGTTACTGCTGAGGGAAAACAAACGAGGTAAAAGCTGCTTTTTCTGGTGCTATTTTTATTTTTTAGAAGGGATTTGTCGGAGAAGCAATAAAGTGAAAACTAATCAAATTCAATTTTTACTCCAATATGACGCTGTGGAAAATAAAAGCTACAGGAAAAACTGGGTCCAGTGACTGGGTTCAGTTTATGCAGAATACAGATTACATTTAAGGGCATGTACTCTGTAATCTGTAGGGAAAGCAGTGGGTGTAAGTCTGTGTGGGCTGGGAACACAGTAAATTACATAACTGATATGACACAGTAAGTGTTTTTTTTCTTTTGTAAAGGTGTTGTGTTGATGCTTCCTTCAAGGTGAAATGAACAGAGTGAAGAAATGTTAAGTGTTTTTCCACATGAAGACGAGCGGGAAGAAGGAGAGCAGAAAGTCTCCATTTTGTTGTGTTTTTTGCTGAAAGCAGTTTATTAAGACACAAACGAGCCGGAGCAGAGATGACAAATTCTAAACACGTGCACGAGAGGTTAGAAATCCAAACAGTCTCGTGTCAGATGTGAGTTTTCAGGCTGTTGGGGTGAAGGTGGGGTGGGTCATCCACCCGGCTATTCACCGTGACATGACAGGTGCTTCGTTAGGCCTTAATTAAGCCTCATCCCCTCTGCTTTAAGCTGTCACCGTCGGCACGGAGACCTGTAATTACAGAGTCCGGTGTTTACATCAGCAGACACACCGGCTTCCCGCCGCCGACAGAACAGAGGGGATTAATTAGAATTAATTACAGTCGGAGAGGGAGACACTTATTCACCTTCACTTCTTCAGAGTCACAGAAAGTCCTGCTCCAACTTTAAAGCTGCGCTCAGCAAGTTTTTGGCCACTAGGGGGCAGAGTGCATGCGACCCACTCCTTCAAGAACGTCTGAAGGAAATTTTTTCAGATTTGGCACAAACATCCACCTGGACTTGAGGATGAAGTGAGTCGAATTTGGTGGTTATAGGTTAAAGGTGAAGGTTGCTGTGATCTCGCAAAGCATGTTCATGACCAAAACTCAAGAATTCAGACTCCAATTATGACAAACTACGCTTAAAAGCTTCTATTAAATTCATTCACCGTCTTCACTACATATATTATAAGAGTCTGGATAGACACAAGTGTAAATCTAGCCAACGGTGCAGTGATCTGAGCGTTACAAAATTTGACCATTTGATGAACTTCCCTCAGTGACCTAAAGGGTTCCCCAAACCTCCCTCCATTCAGGACTTTGTGGCTTTACAATGTCACTCTACTTCCTACTTTGCTCTGGACAGACAAGAGTCGTAATACATTAAAATTACATGTTGCTTGTTTGAGAGTTAGATAAGATCCCTGTATTTTTATTTCGTTTCCTTCCATTGTCCAGGTAAGTTAGCAAACGCTTGCCTGTTGGTTTCTAGGTTTTCGGTTTGTAATTCTTGTTTATCTGGTAGTTCTAGTATTTTTTGGATGGTTTGTTCGTCCTGAATTTTCTGGATTCTTCTCACATTTTTTGTTATTAAACCTCTTTTTTGTCAGCATTTGGGTCCTCAGTCCTGTGCACTCCTAGCCCAAAGACATGAAGTCTGGATTTAAAGGCCTCAGTGAAGTCAGACAGTCTAATGTCAGTAGGGAGGTTGTTCTAGAGGAAGGAGGCCTGATAGGAAAAGCTCCTGCAGCCTGCTGACTTCTTTTTAACAGGTGTAATATAATGTCCTATCACTACCAGCAAACAAGCTGCAGATCCATTACTCGGTTCTTTCTTGGGGCTGAGCACAGATCAGTTTCATCCGTCGGAAACCCAGTGTGAACATTTCATACCTTCAGCTGTGGTGTTTTAACTGACAATATTTCGCCCCTTCACAGAAACAAAACACATCAAACTGAAGTTTAATAAAGCCCCTGGTGTAAAAGAAAAAAATCGAAAAGCCCTGGCACCAGGTCAGTGCATCACAGCGGATCAGTGCAGCCAGCTTTAAGGTTTAACTCAGCCTGTGACTTTATTTCATGCCTGGCAGCCATGTTTGTGGAACTGATTTTCCAATCTGCAGTCACAGGAGGGAAGTCTTTGTTCACCGGTTTATATATACACACACACACTGTATGGAGTCTTTTAAAATCTCCCCACCGCATCAAGAAAACCTGTTTCTCTCATCAGTTCCAGTGGATTTTTAGGACAGGCTGAAACAAAAAGAGTCTTTAGATGTATTACAGCCGTAACGTCCCTTCAGGAAAAAGAACTGGATTCAAATTTAGAAGATTTAAAAGAGTTAAAACGACAATTTGGCCCTTTAGCAAAGACGAAAGACGTGTCAAGCTCGATTCATCTTGGGTGTCATCGCCTCTGCCGGGGCTGAGAAGCCCAGTCAGCGCAAACAACAATGGATGTGACTGTCAACTGTAATTGGCCGATTGGACAGTGGGGATTAACTCATGACTCAGGCCGGTTGATGAGTTAATTTATGTTATCTCGACACGTCTAAACGATGAAAAGAGAACACAAATTTAAAAACACTGGGCAGAGAAGAAGAGATAAAAGGTTTGTCACATCAAAAAGCAGAGAGAAGATGTGAACTAGATTCCTTTATCCAGGAATGAAAATGAATAACAGATAGGAGAAAAGAGAAGAAGGTGTTAATTTGAACACAGTAACCTTGGATTTCTGTTTACAATCTCAGACATTTAGCGGAGGCTTTTACTGCAAAGGAAAAAGCTGCGTCACTGACATTACAGGTGTTGATATTAGGAGAGGTCGAGAGTGAAAGTGGGAGGCAATAAATGAAGGAAAAAATCTGAGATAGAGTAAATATGATGAGAGTAAAGTGCAAGAGAAGAAGTAACATCTAAAAAGGAGCCACACTCTCACTTTATCCTCAATACCAAGACATTTATTTTGGTTTTCTTGTGTCACACTCTGCATTGATCATGACTGACAGAAAAACTTGACGTAATTGGTTGCACACATAAAAACGAACTGTGCAGGTTCGAGTCAGAGAGAAAGCCTGGTGCAGACCCTGTGGGAATGTTCTGAAATACAAGTAAAAATAGGAGAAACTTATATAAAATATTTGGTGTCTGTCTCCCTCTGCTCTGAGAGGTGCACTCTGGGTATTAAAGAAGCTCCCATTCCTGTTCATACACATCTCTTGTAGATATTGTGCTTGTGGGTATACTTCAATGCATCAGCTCTGAAACTGAAAGTCTTTCAGCTGTTCGGTGAAGTTTGAATCCTGAGAAACAAACTAAGATTTATAAGCCATTAGATCCTTTTCTAGCAGCAGTCCAGACTTCAAACCTTATTTATAAAGAACCTTTTATCACAATCGACTGATAAGACAGAACAAATTATAGAAGACAAAACAAATACAATGCCGAACATTAAAACCATAAAAGCAACAATAACAAAGCAGAGTTAGATAAAACTGTCCCAAAAATTGGTTAAGATAAGTAAAAGTAAACAAACAGATAAAGATCAAATAATGAGTAAATCCACGGTTTTCCACAAGTGCATCTGTAGCTTCAGATTCCTTCAGTGTTTGTGCTTCAGGAGGTTTTTACCAGGAGCTGAATTCTCCACACATCTCCTCCTCTAAATTAAAACTGGAAAAACACTGAATAAAGTAGTTTCATGTTAAAAATCAGTGTTTTTCCCAGTGCTCTTTGGTAAACACAGGACATCAGTAAGGGCCAGCAGGCTGTTAGCTGAGCTGCGGCTAACGTTAGCTTGTTTTTAGGTTCAGATTCCTTCAGTGTTCACGGTTCAGGAGGTTTTTAACCAGGAGCTGAATTCTCCTCAGAGGTCTCCTTTCTAAAAACAAACAGAACTCATAATTAAAAACAGGAAACACTGAATAAAGTAGTTTCATGTTTTTCAGGTGAACACAGGACGCCATAAGAGGCTGAGCTGCTGCTAACGTTAGCTTGTTTTTAGGTTCAGATTCCTTCAGTGTTCATGGTCCAGGAGGTTTTTACTGGGAGAAAGTTCAGTTTTGTCCTGGTTGAGCTGTAAAAGGTTCATTCATGATCCACACAGGATGAATCCTGAATGACCCTGGCGTTACATCCTGTGCTTTGCGAGGTAACATTCCTGGTTTTGGGTCTTACTCTTAAATAAAAAGTCCGTCTCTGTAGGAATCCTACCCACAACGTTGTCAGATAGATTTCTTTATCTCACAGTCTGATTAAATCTGTTTTACTCCGTATTTCTGTGGTTAGTCCAAAACAAACGTCTGTCAGCCCTGAACTGTCAACGGCTGTTTTACCTCCACTGATGAGTCAGCCTCCCATATTACGCCTCTGCAGAGCCATACTGATGTTGTTGTTGACAGTGAGAGCATGCATTAGTAAACATTAAAAGGCCCACTGGTCACTAATGACTGACACTGCTGCACAAAGGCTGCCGGAGAATGAGCTTTTCTAACAGCGTCTGTGGGAAGAACAGCAGCTGAGAGAAGAATCTGAAGGTTGTGTAGGTTTGTAAAGGATCATTCTCTCTCTGTGGTAAAAGAGTGCATTGACATAATACAGGTGTGTCTGTATATTTATTTTACATAATGTAAAGTACACTATGCATTAAGGTGAACCAAACAAAAACTCCTCAATGTCTCTTTGTGAAACCATCCATCATGAGTCCATCAAGACCTTATTATTAAAGAGTAAGATCCTTTCATCACTACACCAGACTGCATTGACGAAAACAGTAATTTTACTGAGTAGAACTGGACGTTCAGTGGTAGAGGAAGTATTCAGATACTTTACAAGAATCCACAGTTTATTAAATCACAAATAAAACATGAGCTCCAAAGACTCGTCTGGTTCCATCCCAGGCTAAACACTACACAACCCAACGGTAAAATGTGTTTCTGGTTAAATGTCTAAAATAAGGTCTGTGGTTTTAACACAAGCTCAAGACATTTTCAGGTTTTATTCTCCGACGTAAAATCACTCATTTATAGTGAGATTAATCGATGTGTGTTCATGGTGACTCACTGCAACAGTACTCAGAGCAAGAATGACAGTGAGTTCTCCCTCTTTATAGAGGCCACGTCATGTGATCACCAATCAACAGAAAACAGCTACACCTGTGCACCTGAGAGCAGGTCCACCCACAACCAGTAGATCTGCACTGACAACAACATCCAACAACAGTAAAACCTTTGAAAAGACGATTAACTATTTCTGAAATAATCATCACCACAGCAAATATAAAAGATATGGAGCTTTGAAAACAGTTCTCTGCTTTGGCAGCAGAGTGGAGTCAGCACCTGTGCTCTTCCTTCAATGACAAGTCAATATATCTGCTTTGAAAAGGCCTATCAATGACTTATTCACGCCTCCAATGGCTTTTATAGCGTCTAACTCCAGTATTTTTGAACCTGGGCCTTATTTTTCTCTGTTTTTGTTGAATCAATAGGAACAAAAATTTCAGCACAGTATTTCGCAAAAAATGGTGTACCAGAACCGCAAAACAGCTGCTGCAATGTAACCGTCCATGTCAAAGTATGGCCACTAAAGTGCTTGTTTTTGCCACTGACAGACTCAGATTGTTATTATGAGGGTCTGATAACTTTATGGATAATACCACTTCCTCCATTTGTTAGTTTGTTTGAGTCATTGTGTAACTTTCAGTGATGGAAGAAATAATCAGATCCTTTACTGAAGTAAAAGAACCACACAGTAACACAAACTAACTAACAGATAGAGGCAGACATATTCCAGTTTTGCTTGGTAAAATTCCTGTTTTTGTTTGGTAGTGATACATAGTTGTAGTGATTTTTTTCCCTAACAATCATTTACACCTCAAAAACATGGGGGAAATAATAATAATCCTGTAGATGGATGGTTTAAAAGTTTACTCAGAAGCAGTCTAAATCACTCCTCTCCAATCAGAGCTGATTAAACACAATAAGATCATTATATAACCGTCAGGTTCTGAAGTCTTAAGCTCCTTCAGGCAGGTCGACCTTGTTTGGCAAACATCCAGTCAGCTTTTGTTTTCAATCTCAAAGCACATCTATTATTTAACAAAAATCTGTTTAGAGCTTATTTAATATTAAAATGACAAACACAATCCCAGAGCTGTGTGAAAAATTACAGCAGCACGTCGGGGACAGACACTAGTTCAACTGCCTGGTTATGACTAACACACCAGTTTCCACCAGTTATCACTCTGGATTTTTTTCATGTCTTATCTGTCCCAACCCTAACCTTCACCAAAACGCCATTAAACGACTCGTGACACGTCCCTGGAAGTGGCGTGCTATTTAAATCCCTCGACAACACATTACATTTAGAGAATCATCTGAAAAAGTTCAGTTGGAGACACTTTGTACTCTGCCCTCCATCTTGTCTCTTCTGTCCTGTCTTCCCCCGACTGCACCAATTTAAACTTATTATCCATAATTGTGACAAATTAAACCCCCTTTCAAGCATGTTCTGGGCGATAAGTAGCTTATGCAGGCAGATATTTTAATTGGACCCTCTGAAACATTCACCTGATAGCGAGCATTTCATGGGGTTTAGTGAACGGACACTGACATACGCGTCAACATAATTGGTTAGATAAGGTCCTGCTTTCTGCACGCCTTTGATTCTGCAGTGTCTCTGAATTTTTTTTCACTCTTTGTATTTATTCAAACCACTTTATCAAAACACAGCGAACCAAGAAGCTTCTAAACATAAACCTCTGTGCAGGTTATTAGAGATATTTATAGAACAGAGTGGACACAGTAACAGAACAAACCTGAGCAAACAACTCTTATAGAAAAGCACGTTAATTTTACCTGGAAAATGTCTGAAAACCAAATTTGCCAATCCATGGATTTCAGTTTGTGCATCTGTGCCACTAATGAAAACTCACATATAGAGTCATATGAACATATTAAAATAATATATGGCTCATTTAATTCTGCCTGTGACCAGTTCCACTAATTATTCTGCAGCACGTTCTGTATTACATTTACATTTACTTGCAGATGTTTTTATGTGACTTACGAGGAAAGGGGCGACACCGAGGCTTCAGAGCAGCAGCAGACCTTGAACTGGAAACTGAATCTGATAAATAAAGTAAAGAACAGGAAGATAAATTAAAGGAGTTCAGGTCAGTGTTAGAGGAGATGAGTCTTCAAGAGATTTTTGAAGATAAAGAGAGATGTTCCTGCTCTGATAGTATTTGGAAGTTGGTTCCACCATTGGAGACTGAGGACCTGTTACAGGACAGTGAACCTTTGTTGAGGTTTTGGGGCCTGAAGATGCAAACTTCTAAAAACCCAGTTCCAGAGTGTAATCTTTTGAAATCTATCACCGTGAAAACTGGCAATATAAAGAAAAAAGAATGGAAGTGCAGAAACACTCGACCACGAATATACAGGAGCTGAAGCTCCATCGCAGCCGGTTGCGGACATATTTTTAGGATGTTGGCGGGACAGTTTGAAGTCCTGTTTGGGGTGGTAACGCTGCATCTGAGGAGGCACCTACTGGCAATCGTTTTGTCAACTTGTCATGTAATCGCAGAACGCCTCGTGTGCAGGGATGGTGATGCCAGACGACGATCCTTGGTAGATGACTGGGTAGTCTCTCTGTCGGCAGCATTAGTAGCATTAAACAATTCCTCATTTGTTATTTGTTTAGCCATGCCTCCAGTGTTCTCCCTATGTTTCTTCCCCCTGTACGTGTCTGTATGTGTTGTGGGCGTGGCTTCGTTCACCTGGCACCTGCCTCCACTCCACACCAGCTCTCAATCACCTCATCAGCTCCAGTTCAAGTACCCTGGCTCAGATTGTTTCAGCTCACTCAGTCGACTCCAATGCCAGAGCCACTTACACTCTACATCTGCCTGTTATCATTCAGCCTCCAGATTCTGCCTTCTCCAGCCAGACCTGCATGTCCCCCCTGTCATCTCAAGTGATAATATTTGGAATATTAAGTATACTACAAAAGGTATTGACACAGGGCACCTTGATAAAACAGGGTAGGAGAAAAGAGTAGGAGCTTGGGAGTTCTGGTGGCCACAAATGGCTTGTTGCATGCCGTGCCCTATCTCTTTCTGTCCTCATTTCCTGTTCCATCCCTTCTCTTAATTATGTATTACAGCCCAAAAATACTCTAACAGATGCAGGAGGTTGCTTTAATTATTAACCAGTCAATCAAATTGACATATACTCATCACCACACAGTGAACCTGGGACATCTGTGGGCTCATAAGCCAGCAAAGACTGTTCTCGCCAACAAATCTGCCCTTTCCTTCAGACGATGCAGCGCCAACATTAATATTGACTCCTGATGGATCTCTGAAGGAGCTGCTTTGAGGAAAGAGACAGTTCATTGGTCTGTCTTTGAAAGGCAACAAACCACAAACTACGTCATGATCAGAGCCTTAAATATGAACTTAAACAAAGGAACCTACAGGAAAATATAGAGGGGAAAAAACAGCGTATTTTAAAATCAAACCAAGCTGATTTACACTTGATGAGACGATGAAAGAAACTTCCCTAATAAACTGGGTTTGTTGCCACGGAGACCCACCTCTCCTTTCATCTCGCCATTTTGAGACCTCGACTCATTCATCTCCATTTATTTACCCAGTAAATGAACAACCTCCCGAGAGAGGGTCATAAATCAGGACTCCCCAACTAACACCTGCAAACCAGAACCAGAGGATTTCTGATTTAAACAGAACTTCCTGAAATTAACAGTCGCTCCCTGAACGTCTCATGTATCTGTACTTTTTATGTCTCTAACTGAATCTGGAGTGTTGGGAACTTTTACTAATAATATTGAAGTGTGCTGTACATACAGTCCACAACATTATGCTGCCTTCATGGTGCTGACTGTTTTAAGTACAATTTAAATGTAATTCCTAGAGCTGGGCATGAGTCTGGAGTGTTTCAAAACCGCACTTCTTGTAGTTTTTCTTGGGTGTTTTCTTGTGTTTCAATTGTCCGTCTGTTGGAATGGATGGAAAAGATATTACATAATTAATATTAATTATTTATTTATTTTTTTTTTAATTGCTAATGATTTATGAGTCTTTCAACCAGAAATCCATCATTACAATATGTATTTCAAATGGACTGACCTCAAGAACACGGTGTACATTTCATTTTGACTGGAGAGGGGATTCGCTCAGCACCATAGGTGTATTGTCATATCTTTTGTTATGAATTCACAACTTGAACTTGACTTCACTGTTTCCGTTGAGCTCAAGGAAAAGAAGCAATAACTGATTTTTTTTTTTTCTATTCAGCTGGTTCCAGGAGCTTTATGACACAGAATACAGGCTGATTATTGCAGGTGATTACATTCACCTTATGTATCAGGTGAAAAATACTCTTGATTAGTTGGTTCAATTGAAAGCAAGGACATGAAGAAATAGACAAATCTGTCATGGACTGAATTTCTACTTTTAAGTAGAGTCAAAAGAACAGGTCCATCCGAAAGGGTTCATTAGTTCTAAAGGTCGGTTGGGATGTGATCCTAACAACTCACATGATGGCAGGATGGGGCAATGATTCTGAGGACCACCTCCAATCTAGCAACCCCCACCAGGGGTTAAAAACCTGGCCCTCCCAACCAACCTTTTGATCTGATGAAGCCTTTCAGATGTGAGATGAAACGTCTTCAAGAAAACTAAAAAAGAAGTCCAGTTGCCTTCAGCCTACACACAGTTATTCTTACTGTGAGTCAGATAAAGAGATTGATACCACTCATGTCTGTATGGTGAATGTGAAGCTGCTCCAGTTAGCTTAGCTTAGCACGAAGACAGAAAACAGGGGGAAACAGCTAGCGTAGCTCTGTCCAAAGGTGACGAAATCTGCCTACGAGCAGCTTTAAAGCTCACTAAATGATGTTATATCTTGCTTGTTTAATTCACAAACACTAAACTGTCTTTTCTGAGTGTCATATTATTGTTTACCATGGTCTTACACCTGTATAAACTGATTTTCTTTGGCCACCAAAAGCCGTAAACACAACATCTCACATTTTATCACCTCGTGAAGTTGTTATGGTGAATGTGTTAGCAACAGCTGTCTCCTTCTTCTACACTCAGCATTATGATTCAACCTCCCAACTCTCATCAACATTATTTCCAGCAGCTGTTTTCCATCAAACGAGCTCTAATAAAAACTGTCCCCTACCTCGTCAGCAGCAAACAGCAAACAGACAAGCTGGTTAAACGTAGTGGAGCATTTAGCAGCTAAAGAGCAAGATATTTCCCTCAGGAGTTGCAGTAACAGAAACACCATCACATTGCTCTGTTACTGCTGGATGTGGATATAACAACCACTGTTTGCTAACAAGTTTAGAATATCAACTTAAATGGGGGGTGATGCACAAAGCAAAGCATTTTTCACCACTTGTTTCTGCTGCGTTCGCAAGTTTAAACAGTTTATGTGACAGACTAAACTGATTATCAGATTAGTGGTTAACTTTAGCTCTAAATTTAAAACTAGTCAGGTGATATTGCTCCAAAACTTCTGCATATTTCCCTCCCATTCTGACCCACTTCCACAACTTGTGAAGCCATGTGGAAAATACTGGGACAACAACAGTAACTCCCATGTTTTCCACCGTAATTAAAACAGTCTCTGTGGCGGATGTGACTGTCGGTCACAGGCCAGGTTTGAGGGTATTTCTATCTGACCACCTGAGGGAAAACATGGCTTCACTCCCGTTGTTTCTCGTGACAACAAATGAATAAATCCACTCTCTTTGTTTATGTGGTAAACTCCACGTAATGACACAGCAGAATTCATAGAGTGGCCTACTCTGAAAGTGCACCTGTTCCTTTTGGCGTTGAGTGTGTATTTACATATTTTCCAGACTGGTTCATGCTCTCACGGTTTGCGGAAAAGAAACATAAATGAATGATAATTACGCCCTGTAATATGAAACTTGAGCAGGGGTTAGAGATTCATTAGTGCAGAGTCCAGATGAGCAGCTGGAAACAAACCAGCAAGAAAATGATTTTCTGAACATTTATGGAGCGAAAGTTTGAGTCATTCGGCTCCAGAGACAAAGACTTTCTCCCGATATCCATGGCTCTTAACTGGTGCTGATTACACCTCTCCACAGTTTGTCTGTCAGCGGCTGCATTACACTGAATCAATACAGCCTCTCAGATAAGAGTCACCATGCTTTGGGAGAGAGCTGCAATGATTTTTCTTTTCTAAATCTCCGAAACTGAGGCAAAGGAACAGGCTGATTTCTTCAGCCTTCATATCGAATCTTTGCCGAAACAAATCAGTGTGTTAATTCAACACTGTACAAATGGACAGGATGGCTTGAAGCCAAACACCTTCATTATTGAATTTTACTTTATTTTTAACTTTAGTTTTACTTTATTCAGACTCAGGCTCCTGAGAAGCATAATTATGGAGTGTTTATCCCTAAGTGCTGACTAAAAAGCTACTGCACCTAATTTAATTCATTTAAATATCATTTTCTTGGTTAGTGGATTCGCTAATGGCAGCTAAGAAGCTTTATCATCGAATTTAACTGGTAAATTGACCAGAAGCAAACTTCCTGCCTTTTTTAAACCTCCTAATCTGAATAAACTAACCTCAAGCAGTAAAATTTTGCTTGTACATTGACTACGTGCTGATAATACCTCTGTACTTTTACTTTAAGCTGGGGTAGGCAGTCATTATTTGGCCAAAAATTCCATTATCACCTTTCATGAGCCTTTGGCCAATCACAGATCTTTTCAGAGAGAGCGAACGTTCCTATTGGCTGTTATACAAATGCAGATGTGCGTCCCTTCAGATGGACGTGTCAATGTCAGTTAAGCATTTCTTCTCCTGGACTGGTAATAAGCTGCAAGAGAGTAGAGCAGGAATGAGTCCTGAAAGCAGGAAGTAAGTTAGCATGTTAGCATGTTAGCACTTCCTGTTCCCTCGTCCCAGGATCAGAAACTTTTGTTTACCACGAGAGCAAGTGATGAGTGGCTAGGTTGAATGTTGAATAGTTTAGCCTCTTGCTAACCGTAGCCTTTAGCCTTAGCCTTGTTTGTGTTGCATGCCGTGAATCCCATACAGGACTTACCTTAATATTGCTTTGGTACTTTTACTTGTACTTTCTCCACCACTCATCACCTTTTAGGTAACGTTTTTGTGAGTGTTTGACTTTTTCATGGCTGATTTGACCTAATGTTTGTCAGGCTGACTATAATTAGTCTTCTACAAGGAGCAGTTTAGAGATTTAGAGCAAAATCCCTTCACCAGCCACCCGGCTTTACATTTAACACATGACTGACTTGAGAAAAAATAGAGAAATTTCTGTGACATTTCCAAACTGAAGGAGAACGTTTGGGTGCATGTCCTTAAGCCAAAAGAGGGAGAGTTGTTTGCTGAACCTTTGAGAGCAGAAAGTGTGTGTTGAACGCAGTGTTAGAGGCTGTTAGCTGTGAACAGACGGCTTCAACACTGTGACACTAAATCCATATCGACACGAGCTTCTGAAGCTTCTCGACAAAGCTCCTGCTGAAATTATTATTCTGCTGCCGGGGATATGAGGAGCTCACACTTTTTCCACTATGTTGGTTAAAGCCAAAAAGTTTGAATCAAATCCTTTTTACCCAACTACAAACCTCTAATTTGTCCAAAACATAACATTGACTTCCAAATCCAAACTTTAAACCAGCTCTGACCCACTGTAGGTGCACAGTGTTCTGGTGCAGGGACAATAGGCAACATTTTTCCTCAAAATAAAATGGTTTATTTAATATTGCTGCAGTAGTGTTTGACTGTTCACGTTCCTGCTCTGCTGAACTCTGTTGCTGCTCTCCAGAGCCCAGAAATCAGAAATAGGAACGGTGATAGGAGCAAGGTGAGCTAGGTGAAATTATTTTAATATCAAAAGTAAACAATCAGAGTGCAACAACCTGAACTGGGGATGTTCTGGTTCATGGTCAGGCCACAGTTTAAGTTATAAGAGAAGAAATAACACAATCTTCCTCTGAACTCTTGAATTCAAAAGCAATATGGCACAGTCTTTCTCAGGTCTATACACTCAGGGGTTTTTGCTTCGCTTCACAATCATCGTATGATGGCCATAGCACCTACCTCCAGAGCTGTAGAGTCTGATCTGTGGTGACAAGCCTCCTGCTGCTCCTACGATCCTGCTCAACACCTGTTGTCATGGTGGGAATTGTTGGGTCTCTCTCTATCAAAATGAAATTTCTCAAGACATTTCTGAGCAGGTTTGGTGGTGTAGTGGGTTTGTCCTGCTGGGGGAGGCTCCTGCCATTGGGGAGTGCCGTTACCATGGTCTACAACAATGTTTAGGTGGGTGGTACCTGTCAAAGTAACATCCAGATGAATGAAGGAGTCAGGGTTTCAGTGTCAGTGATTTAATGTTGATCATAAAATGGCTGCAGAGTAAAGTTTGTAAGGACTGACTCTTTGGTGGAAGGTGGATTGGAGGTTGGTCCTCATAACGCTTGAAGACACAAACACACTTCTATCTCAAGGCCCATCTCCAGGTTGTAGCAGGTCATTGTGTAGCTCTGCATTTAAAATGTCAAGGGTTTGATCTGTGATACAACCAGTGGGAGTTCTCAGTCTTTCATCTCTCTCTCCAGATCTCGCTGGAGTTCAGAGGTCATGTTGTTGAGAGCATCAACTCCAGGATGTTCCACCCCCTTGATTAAGATGCCCTTTAAAATCAGCACTAATATCCTTTTTTAAAAAAAAAACTTTGATTCATTTACGTATGAAGTTGTTTTCAATGAAACTCTCTGCAGATAAAATTGACCCAGCCTGATTAAAAAGTCACAGCTGCTTTTGGTTTGAGAGGCACTTACATCTCCGTTAGGCTGACTGACTGATTAGAGTGATTGGTTGTCTGATTAGATTATTAATCAGCCAGATTCACTCCCTCCAGAGAACTGAATCCCTCCAGAAAGGCAGGGAGCAGATGGGGAATATAGACCGAAGCCAAGTTATAAGTCAGTCCATATTTTCCTCTTTAATATGAGATGTAATCTGCTCTGAAGAGGCCGACTCACATCAATATCACACAAACTTTTAGCCTACTTTTTCAATTTGTAACAAGGTTTCAAAATAAATCAGAATATCTTTTAGTCAATATGTGAAACTTAACTTTTTGATGGCATCCAGACCAGATCATCAGACTTCGATCTGTCCACTCTGCAAACACGTGACGTTCAACTCCAACCTCAACTTCCAGACAAACATCCCCAAAGTAATCCAGTCGTATTTCATTGCCAGACTTTTACATTTTAAAGATACTGAATCAATCAAAGCATAAATAAAAACACTCCAAATTGTACAAAATGCAGCAGCCAGACTTGTAACAAAGAGCAAAAAACTGATGGTATCACTCCTCTCTTAAAGCCTTTTTACACAGGCTGCCATTTGGCTTTAGAATTGATATGAAGATCCTCCTCATGAAGCTTAAAGCCACTTCACGGCCTGACCCCAGATTATATCTCTGAATTACTCTCCTTATCACCCTGCTGCAGTCTGAGGTCCCCAGACAGGATCCTCTTGGCTCTTCTTAATGCTGTGTTGAGAGCTAAACTAACTGCTGTTATGGACGAACCTGCCTGAGAATGTCAGACTTTTTCTTTTATGTTGCTCCTGAAAATTCTCTCTTATCGTAATTATACATCTGTGGGAATGAATTTGTCTTTTAATGCTTTTATGTCGACCTTGTAAAGCTCTTGATTTTGCTTTAATTGCATATTATATTACTTTCATGATACAGGAATCATCCTCACTCTTCATGTCTGCCTGCAAAACCAATTTCATGCTCAGGTGTAATTCTCTTAGACAAACTATGCATTAAATACCCTTTTAAAATATTTCTGGGACACTATAAATCCCTGCATGAGTTACATAGGAGTGTTTTTTTTTTTTTTTTTTGTCCTTAAGGTGCTGGGAAATCGGCTCTTTGTGCTTCATCAGGATAAAAAAAAACCTATGTCTGCAAAAACGTGACTGACAAAATGGCTTTTGTTTTTGTCAGTCCGTGTGTCAGTTATTACCAATTATGTATTTATGGTGGCTTTATTTTTTGTATGGTTATGTTTAGGCACTCACAGCACTTGGTTAAGGTTGGGAAAAGATTGCGGTCTGGTTTTATTTAAATAAAAAGACTAGAATTACCTAGTTTTACGTCTTCACCAACCAGTTAAGTTGCAGGAAATATGGCGACAATCTCCTCTTCTGTTCCTGAGTCATGGTGTTGAACAGTGAATTTGATTTTTGGCCTTTTTGGATATAAAATGTGTGAAATTTTGTCATAATTGGAGGATGAATTCTTAGATTATGGCCAAAAAACAGACAGGATATATGAATGGAATTTCTAGGATGCAGGATTGGTTTAAAAACTGCAGAGAAGAGCACGTTGCTAAACACTGGAAAAGCCATTCACAGATAAAGAATACATAACAGAGGCTTTGCTCAGTAGCACAGAGGTTTTGTTTGATGGACTCCATCACATCCAGGATTAAAGACCGGCGTTCAGTGGAGATGTGGATGAAAGTGAGGAGCATCAATAAAATGTCCGATAGCTCACAGTCGGCTGACAACAGACCATTCAGACATGACAACTGAGCAGTGAAAAGGCCGGACAGGGATCACACATTCTACTTATCAGTAGTCTGAGAGAGATAAAGAGAGATAGACAATCCTGCACAATACAAGCGTTGGCCTGATTCTGTGTTTTTCTGCAAAACTCGGTTTGAAAAAGTGGGACGAGACAGTTATAACATCAGCTATTAAATGCAGAGAATACCAGTGCAAGGGATGTGTACAGCCCATTTCAACAACAAAGCACATAAGATATAAAAGACATCAAGACAAAATGCGAAAGAAAGAAGTATTAGATACAAATTAAAAAGAGTTAAATGGAAAATAGCGATGTCCATGAGTCTTTTTCAAGCCTGTCTATCGTGGGTTTTGAGTTTCTGAAGGGTCTTTTGCTGCCACAGAGGAAATAAATTCATGATGACTGAAAGCAAATTCAATCTTAACTGGTAGAGCTGAAAGCAACTGGACTTCTTTTAGGTTCCTTGAAAGTGTTTCATCTCTCATCCAAAAGACTTCTTGAGTCCGGTTTGGGAACCTCAGAATTGCTACTCTTTGCAGATGATGTGGTTCTGTTTGCAAAATCAGACCAAGACCTCCACCGCGCACTGAAACGGGTCTTCACAAGTGAGGGTATGGGGATCCTGGGGATACCTTGTACAGCCTGCTGCAACCGTGACGAAAAATCATCATTATTATCATTGACAAAGTCAAACTTCCAGTAATAACGCAGCTAGCTCTTAGAGCATAAACTGAAAATAAGTTACAGCAACAACAGTACTGTAACCTGACATAACTCTGCCTCCATGTCGACCTCCACTGTCACTACAAACTGTTAAAAACTACATCAATAAGCTTTACTTCCTGCACTGAATGAGATGTTCCCAGACTGAGTCAGTTCTGACAGAAACAAAGTTAATTCTTCCTCTGTAAAGCTGCAGGGAAAAGTGGAGCAGCAGGACTGGAATGAGGAGTTTGAACCCAAAATGAATTATCTAAACCTTTTTGAAATATTAAAAACCTTCACTTTCTATGTGTCACTGTGGCTCTATAAAGGCACATAGAGACATTTTTGATTCCAGACAGCTTTGATTTAACTCAGATTTTAATCAGCTGTAGTTACATCAGCAGAGTTTGAATTTCTTGGGTTATTTGCACAGAAAGAAGGAACCTGTGGGACGAAGATCGAGTTCTTTCTGTCAGAAATCATCTGGGTTTTCAGGTGTTTCTTGACTTTTCTACAAGGAAAACAAAGTCTGCATTTTTTTTTTAGGGAAAATATAACATTTCAGTCAACTTCCAGACAGCCTCTCAGAGAGGTGGGTGGATATGTACACAGATCTGACGTTTTGTCGTGTTTCTGCCACCGTACACCAGACACGATGCTGCTGTAACAAGAAAAAGAACAATAATTAGATGTGTTTTTAAATCATGTTAAGAAGAACTACTTGACTACAAAGCTTACATTGAAAGTAGACTGATAAATATGTGAGTGAGAATCATAGAGACATAAAAAGACAGGTCCTCCTGCAGCAGCCGTCTGTGGATTTATTTAACCTGTCGTCATTTCATAACAAAGAGCAGGATACAAGATGCCAGGCGGTGTTTTTCCACTCTTCAGTCATCGCAATGTTCACACTGCAGCTTCACTTCCTTTAAAGGATGATTTCAACTCAGTTCTGTCCCTAACTGTTTATTCTCTTGACACCACAATAACATAAGTTAGTTTATTTTGTTTTCAGGTGTCTGACTGAGCTATTGAGAAACTTTATTTGCTGGCATGGTCTGCTCTTGCAGTGAAAAGGGGTATCTCTTATTTCTACTTTAAGGATAACTCCGGTATTTGTGAACCCATGTTTTTGGATGTAAATGATTGACACAGACAAAAATCTGTGGACTCAGTGCAGTATTGAACATTAAAAACAATGTACCTGACCAGACTCCAGTGACTACAACAGTAATTTGACTTATTTTTAGTTTAATCTTAGTGAACTTTAACTCACCTGTGCATAATTCGCAGTGTTCTTATACATAAATCTGCAATAATACGGCCTAGAAACATGGTTTAAATATGAAGGTCAATGAGCTTTGCCCCTCTACATGCGTCATTGGTGGATTTGTGTTGGTGGACTAAACAATCAAGCGCTCAGGAACTCACTAAGGACCTGTACCCATTACCATTTGATTAGATTTTTCATTTGCACACATCCCATGAAGTTTCATATGTAGTGTATTTATCAGTCCATCTGACATTTGATGAAAGTAGAGTAACACACAACTACTCTGCACAAAAAACAATGTTACTTACAATGTTAATATATTTCATTAAACATGTTTTATACACTTATCTAATATTTTATTCATATATTACACTACTTTTGTGAAGCTAAGACTATGACAAACCCATTTCAAGCACCAAAACAAATCACCTACAAATCAACAAAAGGTTTTTTAAAAAGTCAAAAATCGGACTTTAAATTTTCAGCATTTGATCAAAATTATATCTTCTGCACATTGCTCTAGGACAAACAGGAGCCTCAGGACTGAGCTGAGACTTTTCTGAAAATTTTGATGTGAAACAGCTGGGTATTATGTTATATACAAGTACCTGTAAAAGAGGAATTATATAAACAATGTAAAAATTGAGGAAGCTGAGCTGAGCTGAATAACTTCAATCTGCTCCAGTAAAGATTTTTATTGCTCTCCACTCATCTGAAAGATGTCTCTGTGTTTTGGGAATATGTCTCGCTGTGTTTGTAATGGTTCAACGGTCAAATCGTTTGGCATGAGACAGAAATAAATAAGTTAACTGTCGTCTAAGTTATTCAGAACAAAACTGAAACAGGGGGTTCAGACGTTTAGCGTAATAAAAAGTTTGATGATTTAAAGAGGATTGTTGTAAAACCAGACCAAAGAACAGGTAGCCTGACACCTGTTTAAGAGAAGCAAAATAGGAAGAAGAGGACAAAGAGACTGCTGTTATTGCATTTATATTTCTGGCGTCAAGGGTCGGTGTCGTTTTAATGACACTGAGTTGCAGACAGGAGCAGCACCATCAGTGCCAGTCCCCCTCCTGCTTCCCCTGGAGTTTCTGAAAGACCTGAATCAGCATGAGATGAACGAGCCGCAGACAAGAACACGTCAGCTCGGGTGGGGGGAAATATGAGCCAGTGTACTGGGGAGGGAACTACCATGATATCCAAGAGTGGTGATTCAGTGTCTCACAGGCTTTTTATTATTTATACTGAAATAAGACATTTATACTAAAACAAAGTCCACAGTCATAGTGGCCTTTTGAGGCTGAAATGTTCTTTACATGCCACATGAGATAAAAATTTTAAGGACAAATTTGGTCGTTTTTCTTTTGCTTCTTATGAGGCAAAAGTTTGTCCTGAAGTTGGCCCCAGGTTTAAGATGAAGACGAAAGCCTTTCACGATGGTCACCATGTCAGATTAGCTAGTCATAGTGGAATAAGACTGGCAACAGCATGAGTTGGACCCTGACCTGACATTGTTCTCGTCCTTGCAAGATGTTCGAGACGAGGGCTGAGACTTTGTAAATGAGCTGTCCCTAACGCCATGTTTACTCCAACATGAAGGAACATGTCATAGGTAGCGATGGCCAAATGAAGCGTCCTGAAGCTTTCCAGCCCATTCGTTCGCCAATAGGTTCATTACGCGAAGCTTCATTGAACAGAGCTCACTGGCGACATCTACTGGCCAAGTTAATGTGTAGCAGCCATCATTAGTCGTAGGAGATGTCACACTTAACAGGAAAGCACAAAAAAATTTGGACGTGCTGGACTTTTCGTTGGGGTGTTGTGGGCTGTTCCAGATGCCAAATCGTTGTTCTTTGATTAAGTCCCACTACAAGGCCCATTCATCGTTCTCGATGTTCATATTAGATACAAGCGACCAAAATGATTTTACTATAGAGGCCGTCTGAACTTGGAGTAGAGCCGAAGCCCCTTCATGTCAAAAGGAACCAGTTGAGGTGGTTCAGGCATCTTTTGGTGCTGTCCTTTGGAGGTTTTCTGGGCACATCCAACTGGGAGGAGACTCCAGGGTAGACCCAGAACTCACTGAAGGGATTACATATCCCATCTGGCCTCGTGATTGTTGCTGGCAGCTAGAATATCCTGGAGCCTGAGAGAAAACACAACCTATAATGATACCAAAAACACCACAGCATTGTTGACCAGGTGCACTGGCAGATGGTGAACGAGGCCATCAACAAAGTCTGTCCAGCCAAATGTTGTGTTTTTGGCTTTGGCCACAAACCTTTTTCATTTCGAACTATGAGAACAGGCCAACAGTGATTTTTAGTTTGGAGTGTAGTACTGGCTCTGCTTCCTCTTTTCTCTCCATCTACCTCACTCCTTTTTTACTTCATCTCCTCCTTTTTCCTTCTTTGCTTTCAGTCAATGAGCTGTATATGTATTGATATTAAAGTTATGGACTGTGATGCTGGGTGACTCCATTTCCTTTCATCTTCTCTTATTGATTCTGTCCTTGTTCCTTTTCATCCCTCCACACTCTGACTCACCAGTGTCGATGTACTCTCAAAGTGAAGTGATTTCTTCCACAGCAGTAGTGTTCGTGTTTTCTTACTTTTTTCAGGCTGCAGCTTCGGTTCAGGGACAAGAAGTTCCTGATGTTTCTCTGTGGACGTCACTGGTTGATGTCAGAGATATGAAAAGAGGCAAAAACTGAGCATGATATTGTCAGATTTGACATCAATATTTGAACCATTATCATTCAAATAACATTAATAAATTATGATTTTATTTCTCATAGTCTGACTCTGAGCTCTAGTATTAGATGTGACATGTGGTTATGTGAACCAAGAAGAATTCAATTTCAGCGCTGTGATTGTTTGATAGATTGTTTTTAAAATATGCAGCAGCCTTTCAGTTTTCATTCCTCTCATGCACGTCAACCATTTTAGAAACAGAAACAACTCATTTATTTTCACCAGAGGAGAAAATTCGCACACACAAACAAATTAGTTTATTTACAAGTCGTCAGTGTTTGATTTGTGCGCTGAGATCAGTCTCTCTGGTGTTTTGTTTCGTCTTGACAGCTCTTGGATGAATCCTGATGGTTTTGATCACCTCTTATTCCCTCTGTCATCTAGTGCCAAGATAAGCCAAAAAAAAAAATCTAATCTAATAAACAGATTATCATGAAATTTACTGAGCTAATTCGTGCTCCCCATGGGATTAGTGCTGCGCTGTTTTCTAGGAACTCTCTTCAGGAGAAATCTCAGCAGGAACCAGGATTTTTTAGTGTGTGTCCATGTTTTTGTTTTGTTTCTTTTAAATAACACTAACGCTGGTCCCTCTGCCTCTGATGGTTTTCAGCAGGTTTTTTTTTTAAAATCAGTTTTAGTAACTGATAAAACTGGTTGTTATGGAGAACTCACTCTAATGAGACACTTTAGCATCTCAAAATTCTGAGAAACTTTCTCAAAACGACTCACTTATCTTGAAATAATGACTTAGTACCAGTAAAGTTTCTCATTATTTTGAGAGAGTGTCTCATTAGAAGTAAAGGTGCTTGAACTGGCCTTTGTGACCGTTGTGTTTATTTAAAGCTGAACGTCTAACCACTGTTTTATAGCTGTGGCTTGTGTTTGAAAATATATATACTCACCGGACACTTGCTAGTGTCGGGTTGGACTTGCTTTTGCATGTATGAAAGACTTTTTTATTCTTTATTTATTCTCTGTGCAATGACATTCAGTTTTCATGATTTCATCCAAATATTCCTTAATTGTCTGCTTTATCTCTGTTTTTCATTTGATTATATATTGAAGAATTTTATTTCATCTCTTTGTAAACCACTTTCAACGTGTTGTTTCTTAAATTTGCTTACTTCAAATAAAAATACAGATTATAGTCGCTTTAGAAGAATACTAAAATACTTAAAAATCCAGGCTCAGGCTATTCTGAAAGGTGAGCACTGTGTTTTTTCCATTTCAAAGACAGTGTACTTCAAGGGGAATAATTTTACTACCATATAAACAAAGAATATGTGATATTCCCCTCTGCAGATCAATGAAACACTCTCCAACATAAACACTGTATCGGTGCATCCAAACATGTGGAAAATCAGAAAACAGGATTTTGTATTTTCAGTATTTTAATTAATTACAGTCAGGTAAACGATCATACCACAGACTGAAACAGGCTTCTGTAATCGCAACGTTACACAGAACAAGACAAATGTCCACAGAGAAGGACATTTAATATCCAACATTTGTGATATTAAAACTTTCCATGCTTTTTAATGATGTAAAAATCAAAAAAAAATTCACAACAGCAATCCAAAGACATGCAGACACATCTCTTAAAGAGACTCACAATGTGTGCTGAACAAAGAGTTTGTGTGACAAACAAAACATCTAAAATGATGCAGTCCTGCTCAGGTTTGTCTGCAGGCTTTGGGTCCCTGATTTTTTTGTTTTTTTTGTTTAGGTTTTGGTTGTGTCTTTTCTCTGGAAAGGCATGAGGAGCTTGTGAGCGCGAAGTCTGAACTTCTGATCCCTCACGCTGTAAATAATGACATTCCAGCAACTGTTGGTGGCCAGAATCCAGAAGGCGAAAAAGGAGAAGTTGCACCACTTATTCCCCAAAACATTGCCCACGACGAAGACAGCAATGGGGGTGAACGACGCCGTAAACGCCACCGTTAAAGTCCCGATAGTCTTAGCCGCCTTGATGTCAGAGAATGTAGGGTTGGTGGTGTTTTGGCACTCGCTCATGGCCAGGTGTTTCCGGCGCTTCGAGTGCTGCCTGATGCTGGACAGAGAGATGATGTTTATCACCACAGTGCCACCGAGGAGGGTGAAGTCAAACGCGGGGAACAGGAGGAGGATGTTCCAGGCCTGGCTGGGGAACTCGCCGATCGTCCCCAATGCGTAGTTGCACATCCGGCTGCAGGAGTTGTACTCCAGAGCAATCTCGCTGCTGAAAAGCATCGGAGACACGGCCAAGAAGAAGCTCCCCACCCAGGAGAGGACGATGAGGATCGTGGTCCTCTTGCGAGTGATCACAGAGTCCTTGTGCAGAGGCCTCAACACGGCAATGCTCCGCTCGATCGTCAACAGGAAAATGGTCGTAATGGAGACCAAGGTGCAGCCAGCAAAGATGGGTCCGATGATGTTGCATGGGTGGAAACTCACCGACTGCGAGTTGTATGAAGTCCACTCCGGTGCAGAGTCAGTCACCATGAGATAGACCTCAGCATAGACGGACAGCGGCACCACGAATATCCCCACCGCCAAATCGGCCACGGCCAGGGACGCCTTCAGGTACCCCTGTGGCGTGTGGAAGTGTTTAGTTCCCAGAACCACAGCCAGAGTCACCAAGTTCCCAAACAAGATGGCGAAGATCAGCAGCACCATGAAGAGCACCATGAGGATTTTGTTGGCCAGCGTACAGCAGCACACGGTGCAGTGTGCCGGTTCGGTTCTGTCCAACATCGTCGCTGTGCTGGTCTCAATCATTGGATAAATTGTCGCTGCAACATTCACTTCATGATCTGGAACAAAAGCAGGGAAAGGTGTCAGGTCAGAGGTAAAAACTCCAGTCAGGTACATTGTGTTGTCTGTATAGAGCAAATTAGAGGCGTTAACGTGTGTCCAGGGTTCTGGACAGTTTGATCTCCTGGTTGAACACTTCAAAAAACTCAAAGAAAGGAGTTGACTATGACTCCCAAGGTTCATTTCAGTTGCATGCACCACTGAAGGCAAATTGAAGCTACACAAGAAGCCAATTATCCAATCACTTCTTCTAGAAAGCAGCAGTTTCACCACATTCGATCTCTGGATCAGCACATCTGAAGCTGGATTGTAGGGTTGGGAAACGGAGTTAGATTATACATTCATCAGCTAAAGCTAAAAGCTGTGAAGCGTCCTGGTAGCCAAACCAAGCATAAACTATCTGATATTTACTGCCCTCCTGTGGCTGCAGTACGGTACTGTCTCTGGACGCTAACATCGTTTCTGTCCTTTTTTTGTCCTAACAAAGGGTTTTCCACCAGTCCCAGTCACCTTTCCATCCAAATGACCAGTGAATGCCATTAAATCATTGCAGAAGATGAGGGTGACAAAGCTAAAAGAGCTCAAGTCAGACCTGAACGGTGCTGAAATATGGCACTGTTGTTTGTTTCATGTATCACTGTGATAAAGGTTACTGTTTCCTCATCGCTCCACCCTGATCTGATGAGTCTGTTCCTAGTTCAACTCTTCCACCTCTGTTTCATCCCTGTTAACCTTTGGACTCTTGGCTCCATCTTGTTTGGACTCGCTGCCTTTTCCTGTAAATCTAAGACCTCTGAGCTGTTTCCTGTTTGTCTGGCTGACCTGACAGAAAACAGACAAACCAATGAACCCAATGGCCTGGTCTGTGGAGATGAAGCCTGCTGACAGAAGCAGAGGCTGAATAGAACCTACAAAAATAAACTTCTAAATAAATAAACAGGTCAAACATCCTTTTTAAAAACGCATTTAAAGGAACATTTGTGTCTTAGGTTCCCGCGCGGCCCACCGCATCACGCCAGGGATGCGTTGACGTCACGACAGGCAACATCAGCATCATCTGGAATAAAAACGGAGGCGGTTTGACGGTCGCGTGGGCACGCGCTCTCCCGCTCTGCCGGCTCACGTGAGGCCGGACCGGAGGATGGATGGATGGATGGATACTACTCACTCCAGCGCGGGAGGAGAGAGGGAGGTGATGTCATAATCTGGCCGGACTACAGCAGCTGTAGTAAACAAAACCCAGCTGGCGCTCGCGGCGTCTTTAATCCGCAGAGACACAAAGACACACGCGCTGCAGCTTCCTGGACATCCAGGTACAATCACATGTTAACTACAACACAGATTAATCACTTCAACTGAGACTAATGAACTACACAGACGTCCTTTAAGGGTTCAATGTGGTGAGAATGAAAACGCACAGTTACACCCGGAGTCAGTTTTCTCCTTCAGGACTTCAGGTCAGAGACATGACGCGTTCACATCCTCTCTAACTGACCGGAAAATCCATACATGATCTTCAAGAGAGACGTTTTTCCATTGATTGTTTGAAACTGTAAAGAGATGATACAGATGAGCTCTGTTTATAGGGCGTCCATGACAAACACTGCAGCTATAGGCTACACTGTCATTACTTATTTTGCTTTTCAGATGCTATATCCCCAAGGTTTTTTATTTGTATTTTTTTCTTTCACTGTATATCCATCTACAGCGCGCAGTCATGCAGAAACCTCCTGCGTATCCAGCCAATAATCCTCGGGACGCACTGGGAAATCCATAAAAAAAAAACACACAGAGAGAGACTCCACTTTAACAGAAATGTATGTTTGTCTTTATGCTGCTGCTAAATTCGCTCTGTTTTAGTTTCTGAAAGGGATGCATTCATAGTTTTTGGCTGTTAAAGTTGAGGAAAACGCACCTCCACACTCCCCGGAAAGACCCTGTTTAAACCCAGTTTGTCTTTATTATTACAGGAGGTTAACTCACCCACTGACTCACACATTCATGGTCAGATGATGTTTAAAAAAACACCACAGTCAGCTCTACTTACTTCAGCTTTAAATTCCCCCCTCAAGACGCAGCAGCCAGCGGTCCGTGAAGCAACATTTCCCCGCTGGATATCCACACAGCAGCCTCGTCCGCTGCAGCTTAAAACATCCCCAAGTCCTCGGGATGAGAATAAAGAAGGAGAAGGAGTCCACGACCGGCCGGGAAAACCATGAAACCATGAAGGATCGGTGTGTGTGTGGAGCAGGGCGCAGAGCTCTGGTCCGCTCCGGCTCCGGAGAGTCGGTTAAAGTGTCTCCTCCGCTGGTTTCTCCATTGGCTGAGGATGTTGATGACAGAGGATCCCACCCCCCCACCCCCACCCGCCTATAGAGCATGAAGCCTGCTGCACAACCAGGACGTTACAGCGTCTCGAGATAACTTCTGTTGTGATTGGCGCTATATAATAAATTTGACTTGACTTGACTTGACGTGGGTTTCTGAGGACGAGGATGGTATCTGACTGTAGTAGAACCAGGATCTCTTCCTTTTCCTGAATATGATCCTTGATGTGTTTGAGTCCTGACCTCACCAACACCTCCAGCTTTAAAGTTTGACATGAGAAGTTTATTTTGTTGTTTCTTCCTTAATAAATGCATTAATTCAAATGACAGCTCTCAGGGAATGAGAGGAACGGCGGTTAGTGATGTTCCAGGAGCCTCCTCCAAACTGGGATGAGAAACAGAGCGAGAGTGCAAATGAAATGTGACACCTCTTGTTCTCTGTCCCCAACAAAACCATAATTCACACCTTTTGTTTGTGAAGATCGAGCTCGACAGTTCAGCTCGGTTCATCCTCGACCTCGGACACAGCAGCTGACAAAGCAGCTTCAACTTAAGATCCACTTAGTTGCATCTTCAGGAGCTTTTGACAGCGAGATACAGAGTTTATATTTCTCCATAGAGGAGAGATTAAACATCTACAACTGGTTGAGAACTTTGCAAACTGCCTCTGAAGATGAAGTCAAAAGCTCCCTTGGTAGAGAGTTTAAAATTAGGTTTATTTTAGACACTGTCGTTGATTAATTTATTGATCAGATTCAGGTAAACCCTGAGAGAAATGCAGCAGATGTAATGTGCAGAATTTAGATTGACTACCTGAAGCTACAATCCTTAAATTCAATGCAAAACAAAATGATTAAAACAAAATCAGGTAAAAAATAAATGAAGTCTGGTGACTTGTTTCTTTCCTGCCATCCAGGAATCTTCAGGAACCCTCTGAGTGCTGTAACCGCCGCCTGTGTGCTGTAATAGTATCAGTTCTCTGCAGGTTTGGCTCTGGTCCTGCTCTGGCAGCGGTGGACACAACAAAACAAAAGCGTAATCCCGTGCCTCTCTGTGTGTGGTGGGTAATCCTTAATCCAGGGGTCATCGCAGACGGCTTCGGTCCGGTGCTGCTTTGCTTTAACGTTTTAGTATTATTATTCTCCATTTAACCACCGCTCTAACATGTCATAAAGGAATTTCAACCATGTTTAAAACTTTCTTTGTGTTGTTTCTGCTCTGTAAACACTAATTTGTTGAAGCTATGAACTGGAGCTTGAGAATAAACCAGAACAGTAAAAACCAAAGGGGAAGCTGCAGGTATCATATTGAAAGCTCAACATCTTTTGTTTCTATCTGTGCAAAGCATTTTAGTCTGACTGCAGCTGAACAGAAAAGTCTCTCCTTCTCTTTTTCTGTTGTTTCTGAAGGAAGATTCGTGTCCAAGAGTTAAAAACTCGACACCAATCTCACAAGAAGATTTGAACGAACGAAATGCACCAAAGATTTAGACCAAGAGACGTGTTGTCATCAAGAAAACATCCAACAACCCGGTTGGTTTTGGTTGAGATCACATGATTGATTGAGACAAAGTTAGGACTAGAATCAAAAGGGTTAAAGAACAGGAACCTTTTTCATTTCTTGGGTACATTGGGTACATCATTTCCAAGCCTTAAGTACCCACTGAGGGTGTTCTGTAGCAGGTTAAAGTCAAGACTCGAAATGTTGAGATTAAATCATATTTCTGTGGGTTTGAATACAGGATGACCACACGTCAGTAATACCACCTTATAAACTTGATTTGCTGCTGGAATCACAAGTTAAATCAGACCTGCAGCGATCAGACGTGACACGAAAACCTGAATATTTTCTATTTCCCTTTAATAATGAGGGGAGAAAAAAAATGGAACCAGGTTTGTTTTCCTGTCACGGCTTCTGTTTGTCTGCGTAAAAATTCCGACCGATGCAGCCTGTGATGATTTGCTTCCTCACAAAAAGCTCTTCGAAGCTTTCTGATGAATAAAGTCTCCCCTCCCCTCAGCGCTGCTTCATCAAACACAGAGTGAGAGAAATGCTGCTCTGTCAGGTTATTAAGCATTTAATTTAAAAGTCAAGCAGGCGCACGGAAATAACAACGGCCTTATTAATACTAGTGTTGGACTGAAATGTCAGTTTGAATTTCATTACTGCTGCTTTCAAATGAAGAGCTTATTAGGTTTTAATGGAGAGCTTCAGTGTTCCAGCGGCAGCAAGCTGTTTCTGAGGGTTTTTACTTTTCTTGCATGAAAACATACTAATTTACTGTCAGCAGCTTCACGTCAAATATTGACTCTCGCTGAGTATCTGACACATTAATACGCAAAGTAAACTGGATTCAGAAATGCTGCTTGAATACAGATCTGACAGTGGAATATATCTTTCTGTTGTCAGATTCTATTTCCAGACGTTCGTGGTTTCCAGAGGATCGATCCTACCGACTTTAGTGATCCTGACTCGTCCTCTAGCGCCACCAAGAGGTTCTTATCTCTAGATTTTTAACAAAAATATTCCAGTAACTATTGGATGTGTTGTGATGAAACTTGGGTCAGAAATTCGTGTTCCCCTCAGGATAGGTCTAGGCTATAAAACAATAATTATCGCAAAATAACTTTTCCTCGATAGAAGTGTAGTGGTGCATTCCAAAGTGGGAATTTCCTTGCACCTGGCAGTGACACAGTGTTAGTGGTTGTACTAAACTAAACTCTCAGGATTGGTTCCTTAAGTCTGTGACGTGTCAAACCCAGACCATGTTTTTGAGACTGTTACTCATGATATGTCTTTATTTTAATAACTTACACTAAACAAAGATACCTGCTAATCAACAGCATGCTAGCAACAATTTAAAAATGATTAAAACAATGCAAAAATACCTTAGCTATAGAAGAATAATTACCTCTGTAGGGCTAAACAATAATTAAATACATGGGGTGAAACAGAAAAAAGACATTATACAGGTATAAGAGGACAAGTGCATGATGATTAATTCATGAAATAAATAACGTGTCAGTGCTGAGATGCAGAAGCATTTCAACACTGCTGTTCTCAGTAGGTGGTGGTAATGAGACACCACAGCTTCCTCCTCTTCCTCCTCAAACCTCACCTGAAGCTTCACCCTCCTCATCAGTGATATGTGCGAGGCATCAGAGTGAGAAAAGCTGCAGCTGTTTACCTGTGAAGAGCTCCGACCTCTGACCTTTTGGACATTAACATTTCTCTCAGACATTTGAAGCCTGTCTTGGGAGGGTGGGCAGAGGTTAGTCTGGAGCAACATGTAAAAAGCAGCCAAAAGCTGGACGACATACAAAAAATGTCTAAATATAAATCAAATTTTTAGATGTCTCTGTGATAAATAATTATTGTTCCTCTTCGCAGAACTTTTAAAAATCTTGTTACATTCCCACACAGTGTAAAAATATTCCCTTGGATTATTTGTCCACATTTAAAACACAAATCAGGAATATTAATATTAATTTATTTCACTTTTCTGGGGTAATATATGTGCACATCAACCAGTTGTATTGCAAGCTTCTTTACAGGCATCTTGCCACTCATCAAGTGAAAAGTCTTCCTGTAAATCTTCTCTCCAAATTTGAAGTTTGTCATCAGAGGACTCAGGGGACATTAAACTGAAGTTCAAACCTGAAAATCAGCATTTTTAAGTTTTTCACTTTTAACACTGCAGAAGATAGGAGAGAGCAAATAATGAGAAAAAATGGAGTCACGAACCATCATTCAATTGCAGTAGAGCAGCGATACCACACTATATATGAGGGCTGATTGACAAGGTAAAAGGAGATGAGTTAAATATTTCTTGTTTGCCAACTCTTTGACTGATTCTGCATAAAGTTTGAGGTTCATAACTTTTATGGTTTTTCTGTTTCAGGCCAGCTCTGTCTGAGAAAACGGTCACAGCAGCTACGAGCATCATCACTGTCAAAATGGCGACCACTCAGCTCCCACTTCATCATGGGGATGAGGTAGAAGTCTGCTGAACGAGTTCAAATCCTGCACGTAGGCCGGTGTCGTCCATTTTCTCAGACAGCTCCAGCTGCTCTCTAACTGTGTCTGTCTGCTGACGGTGGCTTTTAACAGCTTTTTCTCTGAAATCTTCTGCCTGCTGCTGTAAATTACGCTAGCTTTTGGTCTAGACAGAAAAACACCGAGGTGAGACTCACTGTAAAACCTGGGAGAGCAGCAGGTTCACTCGTCTAGATCAGTGTAAAAGACTCAAATCATGTACAGAAAACAAAGCCAATCAACCTAAAACGCGGTATATTACCCATGAGTGCTGTCTTTATAAATACACCAAACTCCTGTTTATAATTCTCTATATTTTTAAAGTTTCCTGGCTGGATATCAGAGATGAACGTTGAGTTTTAATGATGTTAGGGACCAAAAACAAAAAGTCTACTGAAGAAAATACCACTAATAGAACAGGACGTTAGCTCAAACTGATGTGATGGAGACATATATATACATAGTGGCTGATCAGAACATTTGAAACGAAAAGCAGAAACACGACAGACAACAATGAAAACCCAATACAAAGACACAAAATTCCCCCCATGTTGCTGCAGCTGATGGTATAGTCCACTTACTGAACCTTATTAAAGTGAGCTCCACCCTCAAACACCTGCTTTGCCTGAACCAGGAAGGACTGATGCTGCAGACATGATACTGATGTGGGAGAACTGTACACTCAAACCTGCCTTATAAATGCATCTATATAATCACTTTCTTATTTCCACTGTGAGGCTGAGGATACAGCCTTTCTCCTCTGCACTAGTCATTCCTCCATCTCATGCTCAGATAATTTTTCTTTAATCCTGCTCACTACAGCCACACTACTGCATCTGAGCCCACAGACCACATCCAGTCAAGTAAGTTTTGATGATATGTTAAAGTTAAACTCGTAAAAATAAATAAAAATGTGTATATACAGTAGCTAGCTAGCTGCTAAATCAGATGTGCTAAATGTAAGCTAGCTATCTGCTAAATCAGATAAGCTAAATGTAAACTAGCTAGCCGGTAAATCAGAGTTGCTAAATGTAAGCTAGCTATCTGCTAAATCAGATAAGCTAAATGTAAACTAGCTAGCCGGTAAATCAGATATACCTAATGTAAGCTAGTGAGTTGCTAAATCAGATACACTAAATCTAAGCCAGCTAGCTGCTAAATGTAAACTAGCTAGCCGGTAAATCAGATATGTTAAATGTCAGCTAGCTAACACTACTTCATTGACAACTTATGAGGCTATCATGCTATGAGCTAGCTCAACTGTGATGCTGTTTCTTCTGCCAGTTTTCTGTTCATAAAGACTGTAGGTTAGAGTTTGATTTAGCAGCTGATTGAGGAGGGTTCATCTATTCATTTAGCCTGTTTCTAGTCATTTATCCACCATCAAAAGTAAAGTCTGATGCCAGCAGTTCAAGCCACTGACTATCACTCAGAGATTCGGAGATTGTACCTGAAAAAACAACGTTAATCAATGCAACAACAAAAAACAACAACAGAAATCTCTCATTTGAAACAACAGAAGCTGCAGATAAATTTGTCTTTGTGTATCAACCCCATCGTTCACTGTAAGACACTGATTGAGAAAATAGGTTTTCAGGGCATTTAAATATTCATCATCATTTAGCATGATAAAGGCTCTGGGATGTTTTTTAATCCACCACTAAAACTCAGGGGAAAGCACTCTCAGATGATGACTAATCTTTGCGTAGGTCTCATTACTTATTTAAACAAAAACAAAAAAAGAAGCTGTACAATCTCCCACGCTGTTTTAATGATGTCTGCTTTGGGGATTTAAGCGCCGCATTTCAGCAGGCTCGGGACTACTTAATGTGCATTTATTCATGAACAGCAAAGACGACTTTATTATAAGCTTTATAAGTTTTTGGACAAGTTGGTAAGAGCATATTTCTTCATATTTAACTTTTGAGGAGAGTGGATAAAGTTCTTTACAGATACAAAAAGAGACAATATATTCTAATAGACTATTAAAAGTAATGATCGTGATCTTAAAATCAACTATAAAAGGAAGGAAGCCAAAACAAGAGCTTTATGATTGGACTTCCTCCTCAGATAAAAACCTCACAGCGGTGTTTTAAATCAGCTGGATATGAGAGGACTTCAAGGAGAAAACAAGCAATTATAGCAGTCAATATTTTCACACCAAGGAACATTTTGCAAGTAGAAACGAACTGTGAAATAATGATTGGTTACTCGCTACAGTGCCTGGTAGAGCTCGACACATTACCAGCCTTCAGCAGTGTCCTGCAGCGGACGGATGGACGGCGCTAATGGAAACAGACTGAAGACACTGTAGACGTGTTACATAAAAACCTTACCTAGCCCGGATGGATGACTAAGAAGGCGCTCTTTATTTACGGTAACACCCTGAGCAGCAGAAGAGTCACTCAGGCATCATCTACACAACACACTCATCACACCTGGGTGATGCTCTGTATTGTCTCCATAAAGAAAAGAAAAAAAATTCAATCTGTTCACATTGTGTTCTTTCACTCCAAACTCCAACTGTGAATCAACTATGCACCGCGGCCTCGTTTATCAAAAATACACCCCGGCCTCCACATATAGCTTTTTGATATCTCACAAGTGCTTTTTCTCCACAGGTTATATCATGTGAAACAGTATTTTTATAACTTTATTTTGTAACGGGCCCAACATTAGCTCCTCTGTGGTGCCCTTGAGAAAAGCCAAAGCCACACTCGCCTTCAGCCAATGCACTGATATTGTAAAGCAGTAAAAGTAATGAGTTCTGAGTCAGTCACACCACAGAAAAATGTGCTATTAAAATAAAATTAGGTTTACTCAGTGAAGCACAGTGACCTGTTAGCATCCTGTTAGCATCCTGTTAGCACCACGACCTGAAAAATAAATACTAGCAGCCTTGCAGTTGTACAGACATTAATATTTGAGCCGCCAGAGTCAAGTTCAGAGCCTGAGGACAATTTGTAATTGATTTAGAGTGTGTAGAAATTGGACGCTCGGTTTGGCCTCATTCAAAAGTGACAGCAGATTGGAATCAGTGAATTGTGGCTCTTTACTAAATTAATCCACCTCCTCTTAATGCCTTTGAAAATCTAAATAAGGTGACGACTGAGCTGTTCTGCAAACTCTAGCATGTTATAAATAAATAGTTTATAACTGTAAGTGCAGTCAGATTCTCTAATACCGGTTCTCTTTTTTAAGTCCTTATCAATAGTCCTTCACATCTTTCCTTGACCTCATGTTGTTTTTCATCGAGGTGAAGGAGAGGTGGTTCATACTCAAAAGGTCCATAGCAAAATATTTGATTTACTGATTCAGTGCAGGAGTCGTCTGTTTTTCGTTTCTAAAGAAGATATTAAACTTCCCTTTGATGCCTTTTTCCCCAATAAAATTGTAGCCCTAAAATTCAATTAGACATCAGGATGTAGATAGTTTACTAAAATGTTAACAAATGTATAAATATGGTTAAAAAAGGGCATATGAATGGTAAAAGTGAATAAAAGAGTCATAGTCTATGGTTAAAAATACCTTGGAATGAATAAAATGTTTAAAAGAGTTCTAATCTGTACAGTTCATAGGTCAAAGTTAAGAGTTAATAGTTGATGTGATATGTACATGAGCAAGCAGCTTAACAGCCTAACATGGTTGACAGCATAATGTGTCAATCTTTGTTTCTCTTTATTTTAATTGGATTGCTCTGAAACCTGCAGCCAATTAAAAACCATTCTCAGGTAGAGGGGTGGGGCTTAGCGTAAGCTGCAAGGTCCCGTGTTGTGGAGAAATGCAGAAGCGAACTATCATCGTCGAGTGAACCTTGGATATTGTACGAGTGAAATTAAGTCTCTAACTCTGTGGCTGACGACTAGTTATCCTCTGGTTTGGACTATTGTGATCTACAAGAGGTAAATATGAGTTGTTGTAACGTTTTCTGTACAGTAACTAAATGTTATGGTGTAAAAAAAAAAACGAGCTCTGTTGCTAATCGCGAGTAGCCGCTAGCATTAGCATAGAATTGTTTAGCTTTGCTTTCAGACAGTTAGCTTCGCGTTGGAAGTAATGGGTTAAGATGAGTTATCACTAGTTCGGTATGAAATAGTGGACTGGTCGCTTAGCTGATTTACTGTGATTCAGGAGACGGATATTTGTGACTGTAAGAGAGGAGCGGGCATCCGTGTGCTGCTGTTTCTTCTACCCTCGGCTGGCTGTCCATTACCGGGCTTCCCCTCATCTGTCTCCCTGAACATTCTTTGGATCTGTGAGTACTGACAAACTTGCACGTGAAGCGTCATTACAGGTTTTGGGCCACAACGCTCCCGAGCCATGACTCAGGCCTGCACCAGGTGTTTCACTTTTAGTTTATGTTGCGGAGAGTGTGTGTGTGTGAGAGTGGGCCCACCTTATATTGACTATTTAATAGTTTAAAGGTGTTATGCTACTGTGAGATTAGAGGTAACAGTTAAACTTTAAGAGACTTGAAAGCAATAAGAAAAGCGACAATTGATTATTTTGTGTTTACTTATTTTGGGTATTATTTTTATTCATATTTACTTTTGAGTGATGTAATTATATGCATTATTGTTTTGCGTATTTGGACTGAAAGAAATAACTAAATTTGTTCTTACTGCATTTAAAATATATTTGTTGTGTCATATTTCTTCATAGTGAATTCATATTTTGTGGGTAACTGAATTAGAGGGACACAAGTTAAGAGAAACCCTATAGTAGTAATATACCTTTATTATACTTTCTAAATCATGTTGGAGCTGCCGCCAGTTATTTGTTAATTAAAATAAGGACATTCAGGTTGTTAGAGTGCAGGTAAATTTTACACAGCACCCAGGCCCCGTCCAGAGTACTACTACACCTAGCAGATTCATCTAATATTATATAGCTACATGGGACGGGTGTAACAAAATGATAAAGTTCCTCTGAGACGAGCACGTCCCTCATGAAAAACAACACGTGAACTTGCACATATGTGAATCTATCACTTTTAAAACATGTAAAATCGATGTTTTCACCCTAACTTCACTGGTTTAACGCTACAACACTGTTGGATGTATTTCTTTAAAATTTTTTACAGAAGGAACAGGAATAGAATTGATACAGCAGAACCACAGATATCATATCTGGGGTGTGTTATGTCACATTCAAGTTTGTGTCATATCGTTTAAATCTTAATTATGAGCCGCTGGAGTCAGAAAAATGTTACTGTCAGCGTCCAATTTGTAATTCTGAGGCAGAGATATCAGGAATCTCTGCCAGCGAAGATATCTCCCACTTGCTGTGTCAGCAAACTGTCGGCAGAGTGGCTGTGAATGCACCACCACTGGCAAATACATCCAAATAATATCCAATATTAACACTAACACAGTTGATTCAGCTCATTTTATAGGAACTGGACACTGTTGGGTTGTATCTGGTCTCATCAGGCCTCAGGCTCACTTTCTTTTTAACTACACACCCCCAGATTTTTTTTTTTTTTTTTAACTTTTCAAACTTTTAGTGTTTTTGTCTTCAGAACCAACTGGCACTAACATCACTTGAGGGCGTTTATCAGCCTTAACACAGCTTCCTCTGGAGACACTGAAAGTTTTGTAATATTGAACATTTGGAAACATTGCTGTTGAATGTGCTTGTTTTGTAAGGAGGCAGCTCAGAAGAAATAAGAAGAAAAGTAGAAATAAATCCTGCAAAAAACATTCTAAAATAGGATGAACTTTGGTTTGGTAACATTACTTTTAAAAGTAACTTGGTACTTTACAAAAAGAAACTTGTTATGTTAGTTACCTACTGAGAAATGTAACTTGTTATTGTACTCCAAAACATTTTCCAAAAATGTAGCATCAGCATTGTTCTCCTCTACGGGCCTTGCTGCCAGTGTTGTGGAGCTGTTAGCTTAGCTTGCAGCTGACAGACACTTATCACCCAAACACGGTTTGCATTTTACAGGAAAACACAGCACACGAGAACACTGAAGGTAAAATTAATTGATATAAAAGTCACAAAAGTGATGGCACCAATCTAAGAAAAACCCAACCAACCCAGCAGCTGTTTTGGCATTTAAATGAATAATCAAGCATTTTGGTAAATTTGGGAAAAGATGTGGTTTCTTCTTGGTAAATCCAGGATAGACTGGAAGCAGGTAGAAGATGCTAACATCACTACATCAAAAGTCTCCCAGACAACTACCTTAATAATTTGGTGGACCACTTGAGAACCCACCCATCATCATCATCATTTCCCTTCAGTTGGTCTCCGTACAACCAATGAAGATCAAATTCAAATACTTGTCAGCAAAGTGGACGGGAAACAGCCCTGACACCACAAGCCGACACATTTTCTTTTCATGTAAGTCAGACTTTGTGTAGTGCTCTTAAAGTCTGTCCTTTCAAGTCTCATTTTATTTTAAACAAGAAAAAAGGATTTTTGCAGCAAAAAAATTTCCTGTGCTATGGCAACTAAAACATGCTTCTATAAAGGTGTGGTCATGCTAAAAGAAAGAGAAACTTCACCTAAAAATGAAACAAGCACTGTGGATTTGTGTTTTTTCCCTGATCTCTCACTAACTGAAGCACATTTGCATTTAAAGATGTTGGACTCATTTCGTGACATTTCATAAGACGCAGATGCTTTCAGGTGGTTTGTTTCCTGTTGGGGAAGCACAGTCGGGCGTAGGAAAATGCCAAATGGTGCTTTGGCAGGAGAGCTCACTCAGATTCTGTTTCTTTGAGCTCAAACTGTGAAACTGGGAGGGAAAAAAAAGAACAAGATTATACGAGTCATTTCACAGACTCCACAGCAGAACTGAAGCTGTCTGTCTGTGGCTCACAGGAATCGATAGAAAACCTTGAATTTTGTTATGTCATGTTGGCATTTTCTCACCTCTCCGCCTGTGTCATGGTGTTTCAGGGGTCAAAAAGGGATGAGAAACTCTGTAAATGTCAGACCTGCAGGTATCAGTTCAAACTCAGAGACCAAATCAAACCGAGGTTTCTGTCAGTTAGACAAAGAGTCAAGAGTTTTACCCGTGTCATTTTAAATTACAAACAGGAAATACTTGGCTCTGAGCTTTGTCTCACTGAGCCCAATTTAAACAAAACAACATGTTGTTTGTAGCTACACTCACACTGTGGTTCCAGCGATGGCGGTGTTGGTGATCCACCATCTTGGTCCAGACTGTGCCGTAACATTTTGTTGCAGACATTCGTGTTTCCCAGAGGATGAATCCAACTGACTTTGGTGATCCTCTAACTCTGACAGTCAGTGTATCTTTTCCAGGAATCTAAGGGTTTTAGCAGCAGTTACAGATGGTGTCTGTTTTATATAATAAATACAACCGATCATTTCACTAAATAAAATAAAATAAAAATCCACGTAATTCAAAGTATTTTGAGACATTAGAGGACTATGGTTCTGTGTTCACTGCACTGGAGTTTTCAAAACTTCTAGCACAATTCAATGACTATATATAAAAATGGATGATGCATCTCCACTTCTGCCCACAGTGCAAAATGAAGCCAAAATATCCTGGATATAGTCTGCTGCCATCTTTGTGTTGATTATAACACCCAGAGCCACAGTCTGTGCAAACACCCATCTGGACAACAGCAAATCAATCATGATGTCTCACCCATTATTATAGCACCAATTAACTAATTAAAACCAAAATTAGTAGGAAAACGAAAACTTGAACATGGAAGCTCCAGGTTTGTTAGAGCTCCAGTAGTTGACATCATGCAATCCCAGCATGCAGCAGTCTAAATCAACACCACCATATTGGCAGGAAAGCGCACTGTTCAGGTAACTGCCTGTCATACCACTGCTCGCAGCTAATTTTTCTCTTTGCCTGCTGTTTTTATAAAACATGGTGGACAGCTGCTGTGCATTTTATCGGTTTCCCAAAGATACTGAAAGATAACAGAAATGGATTACTGCCATAAAACGTGCTAAAGCGAGCAGAAGAAAACGGATTCTGCTTATATAGTGATCACTTATCAGGTACAGAATCCAACACTCTAATATCTTAAATATCACTTTGGGGAATTCAAACACACACAGTATCAGCTTTTCCTCCATTTTGCCTTCTATAAATGGCTGGATGCCGCACGGATATTTGTCACAGCGTGCAGCAGTTAAGGCTCAACTGGGGTGCTTTGCTCCACGCAGCTGACAAACTGTCATGGCGCAGCCACAGCATTGGAAATAATGGGTTTCATGGCTCCAAAGTCATCTAGAATTTCTTTTTGCTGTGTGATCTGGTGTTTTAAGAGTAGATATCTACATCTACGTCCAGAAATATTCTTGAAAACTTCATTAATTCATGTTCAAACTCACTTACCACCACATGTTCAACAGCATGTGGTTGCTGGTCGTGTATCTTGTGTTTACTGATGTGGTTTCTATTGACTTTATTTTTTCTTCTTTTCAGGAATGTGCCTGTCATGTCTGCTCTGTAATTAAAACAAACAGGAACCACAGTTTACATTTTCATTTCTTGCAGCTCTGCAGCAGTCTGAGACCACAACAAATTTAATTTAGTTAGGAGTTGCTGACATCCTCAGAGAGCGTCTCCTGCATATATTTGACATTTAGAGCTGCTTATGGATTGTTTAGAATTGTATTCTGAGAAATAATTTCCAGTTTTGTTAAAACAGGTCTCACATGGCCAAACAAACCACGAGCTACTGTATGTGTAGTGTGGAGGTAAAGCATAAATGTGACTCTGAAATGAAGTGTAATGCCCAGAGGAGTTAATCCACATAGTTAAAGGACCATTAAAATGGATTTATGCTGCAGGCGTTGCGGTGGTCCTGCTGTGTAGATGCCTGCTGCAGGACTTAATTTACAGTCCAGTGCAGGATTTCACCACATGAACATGTCATACATTATCAAAGCATGCAGTTTGTTCATTATTTATCCCAAAGTCCTGTCATTCACTGTGATAGAAGGAGACAATTGCAGAGGGGAGGTTCGCTGTCATTACGTTTCCATTAACACGTTGAGAATGTTTGATGCAAATCCTGAATGACCAGTTCAATCCTGATCTTTACTCTCTGAAAGGTTTGGCTAAATAAAATATTTCCATCCCCATCCCCAACTTCATGTAAATATATTCAAATATATTCAAGATTTTTTTTGGGTAAACTCTGAGGAAGCGGATTGAGGCGTGAAACTGGAAGTCAGTGCTTTGTCTGCAGCAGAAGAACAAGCACCAGAACTTTTACTGAACTTTAAAATCTGTTTCTGTCAGCCATAAGAACGTCTTTTATTTGCCAACTTTTCCACCTCTGCCAGTTTTTCACCTTACAGATAAAAAATGTGCATAAAAACAGGCAGATGGAAACATAATTTGTAGAAATTGTTTTGCTAGATCACAAAATATCTTAGATATGGCCAAAGCTTTCAGCCATATCCTATAGCCTTCCTCTGCTAGTCTTTCTCTGGTTGTCCACCGACCTTTGTCACCTCTCGAGTTGATGCTGAGACCAGTTTTGGTCTGATGTTGTTTGTTCATTTGCTCCTCGCTGTTTCACTAATAAAGAGTTCACCACAGCTGTTGCAAGTTCTGAATGTCAAGAAGAGGATTGCTGAGCCTTTCTTCCACTTCACTGATGTTGACTTATCAGTAATCTCCAGATACCTCCCGACAAGCTGAGGCCTTTCTGTGGGTTTTCTCCAGGTGCTTCCTTCCACAGTCTAAAGAAATGCTTGAGGCTTTTCACCAGCTCCTCTGTTGTCTTTACATCGGAACCCCATAAAGTTTAGGGTTCAATTCAAAATTTTTGCGATCACTTTCAGAGCTAAAGGTACCCCGGTCCAGGACCAAAGAAGATTGTGCATTCAAGGTTGTGGAACTTGCTTCCTTTTGACTTAAGATCTGTGGAAACTGTTGATACCTTTAAGAAGCTTAAGACTCATCAAATCCCAGAATATAAGGGTTTTGTTTTTAAGACTCATGCTTTTGGCTTCTGCATCTTTAAGGTTCGGGGACACAAACTCTTGTCTCCTGCCTGTACGCTAGCACTAGGCATAAATCACGAGGTGAGAATCCATCCTATATGAAAGTAATTCCTTGGATACGGGCTGAGCTCCTGCACACAGCTTACATTGCACATTTACATCGGCCAAATCCACGTCCAGAAGAGGCCCAGACCAAGACCAGTCCATTTCAGAAGCAGTAGATTCAAGAGCTGCATCTCTCTCTGTGTCGTCACATGACTTCAGATAACTGCACAGAGGAGCAACAGCAGCCCAAGGGGGAATTATGCAGTATACATAGAGATGGAGATCATTACTGTGGAATCAGGGGGGGAGGAGGATGGCAGAAAAGCAAGCAAGGCAGAGGCGTCCAATCCCACGGCCGCAGACGGCAGCGGGCACGCCACCACCAAGTGTTGGATTAATTCACTCTGACTGTGACATGCTCGCTTGTCTGTGGGGAAAGACAAGCGCTGTAGCCCCCTCCTCCTCCTCCTCTTTTACACCCCCCCTCCTCATAACTTCATCCCACCTCACTCTTTTACTCCACCCCACCCCTGCTGGGTCAATCTCTGGAGGGCTGATGAGGCTCGGCTGGAGGCTGATGCTGTGGATTTCAGGCGACAGATGGGAGACTTTGCAGGCAGCTGAGCTTCACGGTCCGCTGGCTCGGGCGGCTGCGTGCAGAGTGCGGCCGGCCGGTCGCTCGAGTCACGTTTGAGTGTGCGGTGATGTCATCTCAGTTTGGACTTGCGTGCCCGAGCAAACGAGCGTGGGGGTGGGGGTGGAGCGGAGAAGTGGTTTATGGGAGGGGTTTCCTCAGCTGCCGCTATAAGATCATTACAAGAGACACAGGCCTCAGCAGCTGCACTTTAAATTTACGTAACAGTGTTTTGTGACAAAGTAGAGGTTTTATTCAGGAGGACATGATGATAGCAAGCTGAGCTCAAACATGAAAATGCACCAAATGGCCAAAAGTATGTGGACAGTTTCCTCACATGTGAAGCTGAGCTTGTAATTCTAAACCCATGTAGCTCCTGCTGTAACAACCTCCACTGCTCTGTGTTCAGTGTTTCATCAGATTTTGGATTATTTAGATTTCAATTATGGAGACTTTAAACAAGAATTTCAGCGTTAGCATCACCAGAATCCCAAAATCACCAGTGGATATAAATGCTCTGACAGCGAGCAGGGGGTCTCTAAACGTTGTAATGACAGTCGGCTGGAAGTAAAGAAATTACATTTATGAAAATTAGTGATATTTATTAGTATAGATAAACAAAGTATAATGGATGTCACGCTAATAATAAACTGACTTTGTGCTAATAATAACAACTGTGTTACAGCCAGTGGATTATCTCTGAATTCTTGTTCATCGTTCACTTTCGTCTCCGATGAGACCCCAGCTCTCCCTCATTGATGCTTCTTGATGCCTTTGAAAATTTAAATAAGGCGACGACCAACCTGTTCTGCAAACTCTGGCATCCAGGGAGGACGATGACATAGCTAGCAAGCAAAACCTACAGTAACTTGCGGTCGAACAGGAGGTGTGCTGATGCTAACACAGCAGTTGTGTTGCACAAAACACATTACACACTAAGTTCAAATAAACAACACAGGACAGTTCGTCTTGAGACAGCTACACTACAAACAGAAGTATCCAAATGAACTTAAATCTGATGAAAATGATAAAATAATTCCTGGATCTGCTCCTTCAACTGGATCTGAAATGTAATGGGTTTTCCCCCTGAATCATGCTCCATCCCTCCACCAAGTCTGGTCCAAATCAGCTCAGTGCTTTTTTCATAATCCTGCTGACAAATAAACATAACCTCCACAATGGGGGTAAAACATGAATCTGAAACTCTGGAACCTCCTGCAGGGATTTGCTGCTGTTCAGTTTCAAGACCATCACTGACTCTGGGTGATAAAGTCTGGCTCTCGCGGTCGGCGTTCCAGTTCATCTCAGAGGTGTTGGATGGGGCTGAGATCAGGGCTCTGTGCAGGGCAAACTGGGAAAAGCAATTCTTTGTTTTGTGCACGGGGACGTTGTCGAGTTGAAACAGGAAAAGGTTGCTGGAAGAACACTGCTGTTACATTAAGATTTCACCTCCTTTCCCTCGCGGTGTCTGCATTAAATGTTACTGTGCTTTTACGTGAACTGTCCCTTTGATGGATCTTATGGGGAACTATAGGATGTGGCCCTCCCCCTCCCTCCCCCAGGTGGCTTTAGCACACTCTGCATAAACAACAACGCCCGGTTTCCTCCGTCAGCAGCAGCAGCAGCTCACGTGGCCTTTGTCCTGTCAGTCAAACTGAGCTGAGTGACAGCGGCACTGATGCATCATGGGTCGGCAGAGACTGAGTCAGCTCTGATCTCAGACCTGACAACCTGAGCGGGCGACAGAGACAGAAGTAGAGCAGAGAGGAAGACGAGCAGCAGTAGGTTGTAGAACGAAGGCAGGACAGTGAGACACGAGCTGACCAATGAGGAGAGAGGGATTCAGTCGTGTGAGGACGGGCCAGTTTCTCCCAGGAGCTGTGGATGATACTGTGTACTTCTTCAAATCAAACATATCCGCTGTGCACTTACCAGAAATGATGACTGCATGTGCAGGAATGATCCTAAAACCAGGAAGTGTGTTAGCATGTTAGCACTTCCTGTTCCCTCGTCCCAGAGTCAGTGTGTTTCTGGTTAAATGTCTGAAATAAGGTCTGTGGTTTTAACACAAGCTCAAGACATTTTCAGGTTTTATTCTCCGACATAAAATGGGTCAGTAAATCCCCCACTCCTGATGTTTGAAGCTTTTCCGTGTCTTAAAAAAGGCGGTTGCTAACGAGTGTCTAAATGAGACTACAGAGGTTGTCGGGGACGTTAACATGAAAACCATCTACTCACCAGTCCACCTTTACAGCCTCGTTGTGTTTCTACTCACGCTCTTTCAAACTCTCACTAACTTTCTAAGAAGAAAGGCTTTTGTAGAAGAGCTCAGAGCTAAATGAAATGACCAGTTGGAAGCTTAGTGGTGGAGACGTTGACGTTAGCTTCTTACTTCTGGAGATTGGATTTAGGATTCAAACATCAGAACAGTGTGTTCATCTGTGACGATTATCTGATCAACTCAACCTGAAGGATCAGAAACTTTAGCTGCTGGAGTTGCTGCAGGACTTTATATCCACCAGCTGCTTCGCCCACTTGACTTGAAAATGAATGTTTTACCTCATTTAATGTGACATTTAAATCACGCCACCATTGGAGCCGACAAACGTCGCCTTCCCCTTCTGCTACGTACCCAAGATGGTGGCCGTTGAGGGTGAGAAATGTCCATCGTTCCGCACTCAACTTTGTGATTGTTGAGTAACAAGTTTTAAGCACCAACTGAAATAATCCACTGCTGAAAATAGTCCCCAGCAGATGCACTATTTCCTCCCTGCAGTGTAGAGGCGCACAGAGACGTCAGAATTATAGTCATCCATCAGCCTCATCCTTTAACGTCAAAGGACACCTGAAGGAGCTCTGGGTATTATTGACGACCTCACGTACCGATCATGCTGTGATATTCAGGGAATGAAAGGAGACAGACAGCGTGTCACTGTAATTACACAGTGTTTGTTTCCAGTAATGGCAGTGGGAGCAGAGAGCTGATACCTCCTGCCAGGAGCTGCATCACCAGCTCTAATGATCCTCAGCAGGGATCGATCCACAGGCGGTTTACAGACATCTCAGGGGGCAGAGGTAGAACTCATCGCCGAGTACACAAATAATCTGACCGGCTGAGTTAAACCCTTGTTGTTTTCATTGCCCTACCTGCCCAGGTAAACCCTGAGGACTGTAATTGATTTAAAATGTCACAGAGAAAATGCTGAAACAAGAACAGTGATAGTCATTGTTTAAAAGACACGGAGTTATACTGTAATTACACCCTCTGATGTTGTACTAATAAAAGCTTTAAAGCTCCACTAATCGGTGCTTTTTATTTACAGTGAATCAAACAGAATCCACAAAGATTTATCACAGACTCTGCAGCTCTTTGTGGCTGAATGATACTGAATGAATTTAATAACACTTCTATAAATGTTATCCTTCTGTTCCTGCCAGTAAAATGTGACTAAACTGAGCGTTTTGTCACCTTAACAAAGACATAGAAATGCTCCTTTGTCTAGCTCTGCCACAGCTTTCAGTGCTTTTGCAGCTTGTACCTGAATCTCTGCTCTTTGGAGTTTGGTTCCTTTGTTTCTGTTCTGACTTTGATCTAATAAATGTTAGCTTCCCTGTTTACAGACCCCCTCCAGAGGAAACTACAGCTCCTTTTACACAGAGATTGTGCAATAGTGGTGATAAAAGCACCCTCGAATACACATAGAACCACATAGAGCTGGTGTAACACTGCCTTGGTGTGTGATTTTATACAGCATGCTCGTATTGTGGAATCATAGCAGAGTACACACTACAAGATAATTGGGCTGATTATAGGAATCGTACCCCCCCCCCCTCACGATCAAAGTCAGCAGGTCTGATTATCTGATGGTTCTAAAGATGATCTTGTCAGATTTTCCTGTAGTGTGAGGTGTGTTCAGAGCGGTTTTACCCTCCTTGATTGGAACATGTTCAATATTTTCGATCAGAAATCCTGTTGTGTTGGGGGGACACCGAGGAGCACCGAATCTGTTGACTGTGTAGCGTCACCACTGATCTCAGATCGATGACCACATGTTTGAAATTAGACACTAGGTTGCAGATGAGTTTTGGAAAAGTAAACGAACGATTTTCTCTGCACCCACAGGACTATCCGTTAATTTAAGTCCAAGTACACGCTGCCTCCGCTCCCCTGTTTGGTGCAGGGCTTAATTAGCATTTAGATGGCGTTATGTTGGTATGAGGGTGAACAGGTTTGGAGTCACTGCCCTGTTCTCATGGTCACAGAGCTGCTGATGGACACTTTGGCTGTTTGCGCCGGTTTGAACCCGTGACCTTCCTGTTACATCACGCTCTTTTCAGATCACCGAGCCCAACCTGCCTCCAATTAAATCTGCCTCTACAGGTGGCTTACATTCTTCTTCCTCACCAAACAGCAGTACAGGTCATGTTCCTGGAGAAATTCCTCCCCTCTTCCTTTTATTGTGAAGAATTGTCAACTGAATAATGAAGGAGATTTGTTTTTTTTATTGTTGTACACATCACAGGATGTGTTCTGGTGTCAGAGTTAAACTCAAACCTCAGTCACCTGATGACAGGACAAGATGTGAATCTCCTCTCCTCTCATCTGTCAAAAACAAATTTATTTCTAGGGCCAGAAGGTACCTGAAGAAGGTACAGATGTAGGAGGGAAGAGAGGAGGAATGAAAAAGGTAAGAGAGGTTGGATTGAAGGGGAAAGGAACAGGAGATGACAGGTTATCAAACAAACATTCTCCATTTCCTCTTTTTGATTACACTCGTGACAGACACATCCATCTCCTGTTGAGTACAAGCATAGGAAAAAAACAGTATAAAAAGAGAAATGAGAGGTTTACCACACATTGGATTTTGCCTTTGCCTTTTGTAACTTTTGTCTGTAAGTCTTATGGACGTATCCATCTGCCAAATGAGACTTACTTCAGCCAATAAGGGCTTTTCTCTCAGTGATAAACAACTGTGTTTCTGTCACATCTAGTAGTCAGAAGGAAATGAATGAAAGTCTTCCAGCAGTGAGGAACATTTTAGTCTCTTCTTACAAATGCCTTTTTATTGAAAACCAAAATATGGTCACCTTAGGTACAAATATTTACCACGTTCACATATCTGTTGAACTGGTCCATTCCCAACATATGAGACAGCTGCACCTCCAAATGACATTTGGATCAGTTAAACATCATCAAGCTACCTAGCTGAATTAGCAAACATTAGTTAATGCAATCTAATGTTAGCTAGCTAGTTAGCTAGGCTTGCTAGCAGGACTTAATTGCTTAGTTGGACTTAGTTGGATGTTTCATATGGACATTTTTTTTTTCAACTGGAATGAGGTCAACTCAGAGGTGATGCTACTTCTAGTCCTGACTTCCAGCTTCTGACTTCCAATATAAATGCACCATTAGCTAGCTAGTTAGCTAGGATTGCTAACAGACGTTAGGTATCCTAACACAGAGAGGATGCTGTTCCACTGGGTCAAGGGCAGCTAGCTAGCTAAAGTCGGTTGCTTTCAGTGTCTGTAGTAAAATGAAATCTGGTCAGAAGAGACATGATGAGGCTGTACTAGCTTGACAGCTAACTAGCTGTTAGTAATATTACAGTTGAGCAAAGTGTGTGAATACCAAATTAGCTAGCAAGCTACCTACCTTTCTATGTTCATTGTTGTTTTTTTGTCAGATTTTGTTATAGTTACTTATTTTATTTACTTGAATAAAATTACAAAGAAATTACACGTCTGCGATAAAGTAAAAAAGTACAAATGTCCATCTATAGTAAGCCTGCTCTACTTATGCTTCTGGACCCCTTAAAATTTTGCCCTGGCTACGGCCCTGGTGTTTGGGAGCTGTATCCTCCTCTCAGCCCACATTCAGGCCACAGCAGGTTAAAGAGTTTTAATAAAGATGTTTAGTTTTTCATCCGCCTGTCCAGTGTCTCTGTGCAGCATCTCTAGACAAACTCACAAAGATCACAAGACTCTGAGGATCTCACTGCACCCAGGTTTTGTTTCCAAAGAGATAAATGTCAGGCCATAACCTCGTCTAAAACCCACAGCTCATCGTGAACTAGTCTTGACACGAGAGCAGAGGAATGGCTGAGGCACGCCCTGCTCCTGAACAGAAATTACTTCATTTTACAAATCTGTAAGCAGAGATGTTTAAAGCGAGGTCCAAGACTACGATGGCCATAAAGGTCAACACACAACGACAATTCAGAAAACGCAGCTAAAATTTAGAACAACGTTTCAGAAAACGTAATATTTCAGAAAAATAAACAACATTTTAGAAAACTCATTGACATTTCAGGGAACACAATGACATTTAATTTTCTGAGATGCTCTTTTGTTTTCTGAAATGTTGTGCTTTGACCTTCAGGGCCATCGTATGAGACAGTTAAATGGTATGAAATGTATTCAGGTATGCAGATTATTGTTTATTAATCATTCGTATACAACTAGAAGACAGTGGAGTCAGATTAATCCACAAGAGGTGAAACGAGCTGCGAATGAACCAGAGTTTTCTGCCTCTGGTTGTTTGTGTTTATTAGTTTATGGTAATTTGACTCATTGAGGAATTTCCAACATATTTTTAGAGGGAAAAATATAGGAATCAAAACTAGAATTGACAGAAACCCCCTACATATGACAAAATCTTGAGAAAATATGCAGAAGCTGCCTCTTTATTTCAGTTTCTCATGTGGAAACACTTTCGTATAAAAGCTCTGGCACTTGAAAATATCCAATATTTCCAGTCAGGTGGATGTTAAGTATTCTCTCTGTCAGTCTGTCAAAAGCCCCACTGACCTTGAATGTGTCTGAAATATTTCATTCAATCTATTTCACAGACTGTTGATGTAACATGAATCATTCCTGAAAGCTGAAGAGTAAAAACAGGTCTGTTGGTCTAACAGAGCTGATTAGTGTTGCTACACTCACTGTGGTCTAATCTGGTCTCTTCCAGCGTCTCAGTGCAGCATTAAGTTCATTGATGATTCAGGTCAGTGATCGCCAGGAAGTGAGTGTCATTGATGAGTTTCCTGATCCTCTTACACTCACTGCTCAGGTCGTCTGGGTTTGTTTGGGTCAAACTCAGTGACCAGAAGACTTGAGATCTGCTCTGTTATTAATCTAAATGTATAACCGTTTATTCATATCTCTCACTACACTGTTGCTGCACTGTTTACTATCTCTTTATTCTGTTTTATTTTCTTTTTAAACCCTTGTTTGAAAGGTCGGAACCTAATGAAATTACATAGGAGTACTGCAGATGCTGCATTTTGACAGACGAATGAAATTATACACGATTTTAGCAGAAAGTTTAGTCATTTTTTTGGCTGCTTTGTCACCATACAAACATAAATGAGGTCACATTTACTTTGAAATGTACAGTATTTATAGGCAAAAGCATTTTTTTGCTGCTGATACTAATGTACTTTTGCTTGCAGGAATTGTACCTCTTCCTCCACTGATTGTGGCACAGTCAGCAATCACAGATCCTCCTCTCCACCCTCACATCTCCACCTTCTTCCTAAAATAAATCCCACTTTATCCCCATCACTGAAATTCTTCTGAATATTTTCACCCATTTTCATGCATTTTCTTCTTCTTCCTCATTTCAACTCCCCACTGCTCACAAATATCTTCTGCTTATTGTCACTTCTCTTGGATTTCTGGGTTTTACTGTGCAGACGTCTGCTTTCACTTTCATCTGCTCAAAGTTCAAAGCTTCTGGATTTTTTCATTTATTTTCTTTTTTTAAAACCTACATCAGACACAAATTATTATTCATAGTGGTGTATTTCTCATAAGTTTGAATGCACCCAGATAGAATTTATTTTAAAAAGCTGTTATTTAAACTTTATTGTGACATATTTTGCAAAGAAACTCAAGCAGGGATTTATGCTGTGCTTTTTCCGGGGCTTTCAACCATATCATACAGTCTTCATACAGCTAGTAAGTGGACTTTGAGTTGAGACGTTCAAGGTTTAAAATGAGCTTAACTTTTTAACTTTGTATTTTGGCCTCCGGAGCTGTAGAGTCTGATCTGTGTTGTCATGCCTCCTGCTGCTCCCACGATCCTGCTCAATGGCTGTTCTTACATTTTAGTTATTTGTAGTCTTATTTCTATTAGTATTATTACTATTATATCTATCATTACTATCATTAATATTACTCCCATCTCTACATGGAATCTGTATTATCCTATATTCTCTTTTCCATATTGACTAAAAGTGCTGTGGTGGAGGAGGAACACTCCACATGCTGCTGAAGACCATGTGATATGGACTGAAAGCTCTGGAGAAACTGAGGGGCTGTGAATTCCAGTCTTACTGGTGGGAGGAGGTCAAAATAAAGCTGCTTTGCGCCACAAGAATTGTTGTGTTGGATCAGCCCTGACCCACTGACAGACTAACAAAGCCAGCTGCCCTCAGGCCGAGGCAGCGGAGGCAAAACAAAAACATATTTCACTTTAGACAACGTGAGTCAGAGGAAATAAAGCGGACAATATTTTTCTTGTTGTTTTTGTTTTTTAATAGATTGAGTGACTGTGCATTTTTGCCTGGTAAGCCGCAGCATGTCCTGTCCGTCCTCTTTGCTGCTCCGAACCAGGGGCAGGTCTCCTCCCAGCAGCCCAGCTCCTGGCCCTCTGCTCCTGCTGCCTTCGCTGCACGTGGGAATAATCTGCTGCGGCACCGCGGTGGAGGAGTTTCCTCTCTTGTTAAAACTTGTCTGTGTAGGTGTCAGGCTGCCAGCACTGAAGATGTTGAGCCCTTTTTGTGTGAGTAATACAAAGCCCTGTTTGACGGTAAATTAAATCATCACATTGGCAAAGACAGGTGAGAGATTTTGCAAGATTTCTGTTCTGACATGTTGTTTTAAGAGCCGGGATCACCCAGTATAAGCGAGTGTTTCGATTATATTTCAGAGTAAAGTTCCACACAACTGACTTGAGTACTTTCATACTGGTAAGTGTAAGACACACATTAAAATTCCCTTCTTGACAACAAAATAAAAGTTAATGTTTTGTATTTTATTTACTGAAAGCTGAAATTTACAGATATAAAATTACACACAATCTATGATGAGTACTAACTCTTAGTCTGTTTCTGGTTAATTTAAATAGTTTAAACAAAAGAAAAACAAAGACGGTGATAAAAAATGATCAACACCAAAACAAGAAACTTCACAAAACAGTGTTTCACACCATTAAAACTTCATTTCTAATAATTTTGTCTTTGTATAGCTCTGATTTAGTGAGTCAAAACATAAAATTTCATGTTTTTGATACAGAATTTATAGTTCTATTGTTATTTTTCTAAGAGTGTTTGACCCAGCAGAAATTTTTAGTCACAACTGTGACCAACAGAGTAATAAATACACATTTTATCTAATATTTCTGACTCAAATATCATTACTACATTACAGTAGTCATATGAAATCATTGTGACTAAGGTTGTACAGCATGATAATACAATACCACAGGATGACTTGTAATTTGTGCCATCGACAGCTGTGATGAATATCAGAGTGATTGTTTATCAGGTCTGTATGATTTAGCATCAATGTGTTAATCAGTATTTAAGAAAGTTTACCTCATCTATAACATAAAGTGATAAAAGATACATCTCAACCTCTCATTGATAATTATGAATTATTGTGGCAGAGAAAGTTCAGAGAAATGTTATGTTTCTGTTTATTTATTTGATATGGTGGATATGGATATTAAAATAGAAAAAGTTCACTGTATTTGGTCCTGTCCTTTAAGATAGTCCTTTAATTATCAACTAAATTGACTAATTTGACGCGATCAGAAGGCTCACAAGATAATTTAATGGTTGTGATATGATTAACGGGCGAGGGAAGAAGAAAAATACACCCCTCTGTTTCTGATTTTTACATTCTTTTGTGAAATACTGGTGAGTTTTACCTCTTTGAACCTTGATTACGTATCTAAATGAAGCTATATTGGTAAGTTTAGAGGGGTAATCACTCTTTGGAAGATCTGCTAACAGCTCTGAAACATGTCAAGAGCTCTCAGTTATACACTACTGTGGGTAACAAGCCACAAAAAGGTGGTTTAATCTTTCTAATCATGTGTGCTTTTAAGTGTAAAATGAATGTGAAGTGGTCAAATAAAGTAGTGTGACATGTAAATACTCAATTTTTACCTACAGTAGGTTAAATTCCAGTTTTTTTGAAGCAGGGATTTGTCTTTGTTGAACAGTTGTTGGGCAGTTTGGAGTCTGTGCTCTTACTTATCACTTATTATTCCTACTGAGCAGTGTGCCGTGAACGCAGCGCGCCGCTCCGCTGCCATGTTGTTGTTTTATTTTCGGGGCAGCGGCAGAGTTTCCAGCTGCTGTCGGTGTCTGCGGACACAGCGGGCGCTTTCTGAGGAGGACACACTGCTTTACTGACTCTGTCTGGAATACAACTCAGCTTCAAGTCACTGTAAAAGTTGCCGTCGGGTATGTAAATATTTTTTTTCTTATTTAAAAAAAAGTTGTCTCTGTTGACTTAGCTCCCGCGGGCTGGTGCTACTTTTTCCCATTCATGCTAACAGGCGCTAGCTGCTCCACTCAGCGCAGTAAAATCTATTTTCCCGACTTTATTTAAATCAAAAACTATGAGATAAGACACGCGACTGTTCGTGGTGTTAATAAAGAAGACGCAGAGTCGACTTAGCTTCGGTTCAAGTGTCGAGAAACGAGCGGCGTCTTTGGAAGCTAACTTCTCATGCTAGCAGGCTAACTGACACCACTTTGCCAAACTTGGGCGATAACTCAAAACACTTTAATGTACAAGACATGAAAGTTTCAGTCGTGTTACTGGCAGAACGTGTGGATATAAAGGAAGGTGGAAGTCGTGCTCGGCTTGTGTTGTCTCTGTGGGATAAAGTCATTGTGGTTTATTTATTTATGGCAGGTCAGGACGGACTGTAAACGCACCATCAACAGCTTTTACCACTTTAACCTGATTTATGATTAATTACAGGAACTTTTCCAGGTAGAACAAAGTGTAGAATGTGTCTGGGATGCTCCACCCACCTGTACTTCACTGTACAGGTAGCCTGTAATCATTGACAGGTCCTGGCTGAGTGTGAGAGTGTGTGTGTGTGTGTGTGTGTGTGTGTGTGTGTGTGTGTGTGTGTGTGGAAGTGAATGTGTGAAACTCTTTCTCCCGCAGAAAAGGGGAAGTTTATTTCGCCCTGTCTTTGCTTGAGTCAGGTCTGTAGTTGGGATTGCACTGCACTAAATCCTCTTTTTGTTTTCACTTGACTTCTCTAACAGAGGAGGGTGTTTGTGCCTCTGAGGTGGAGGAGGTGGAGGAGGTCGTTCACATGTTGTACTTCAGCCTGTTCAGGGATTTAAGCTTATTATCCATGTACATCCAACAACATGCGTCTTAGTTTAAGAAAGGAATTTCTAACCCTCTGCGCTGTTCATGGACCAGCTTCTACTCACTGAAACTCAAAGCAGAATTTACAGCTGCAGATAATTATTATTATCATTGTCCATTAGATGCTTCTTAAGGTGAAAAATCACAGTTTTTTACGTACAACTTCACGTGTTTGGATGCTGTGTTTTTCCCTGACCAACAGTCCAACACCCAAACATATTGATTTAATAACAGCTGCCACTAACTGTTATTTCCATTATCATTAAATCTCCTAATTATCCTCCTGATTAACTGTTGAAGCTATAAAATTAAAAAAGTACCTGTCAAATATTCAGTTTGCAATATTATTCATTACAGAAAAGCAGGAAGTCTTTTGGTATTTCTGCTGCAGAAGCATGGCTTAATTATTCATCAATTAATCACTTATCAAATTATTTACCAATAGTTGTTTTTAATGTCATTTGACTGTTGCAGCTCCACCTTCAACTAATAATCATTTTCATTCTTGATTAATCTGAAGATCTTACTAATCAATCAGATACTGGAGAATCTACAGCTACTACTATCAGTTATTTAGAGTACTGATGAATTGATTGATTGTTTGTCAATAAAGATAAAAGTGATAAACACTGGCTGTGATTTACCACGGCCCAGGCTGATGTCTTCAGATGTTTTGTCTGATTAACAGCCTCAAAACTCAAAAGATATTCACTCTACAATCATGTACGACAAAGAAAAACATCAAATCATCACATTTAGGAAGCTGGAACCAGCAAATTTAATCAATTAATTGATTAATTGTAGCAGCTCCAGGGAAAAATACAGACCAAAAATGACTTCAATTTTCAAAATATTTACAGATATATTTTCTGAGAGTCCAGCTAATTGTTAAATCAGAAGCTTCTCTGTCTTTTATTTCTCCCATAATTATAAAATAAGTCTTGAAATAATAATTTAATTCACAAAAATATCCAATATTGACTGAACCCAGCGAGTATTTCCTGAATTTACCTCTTTGTAAATTGAATATTTTATAAAAGGAAGCAGTCTGTTTTTAAAAAAAATTATGGTAGAAAACAAAAGTCAGTCACTGATTATTCTCCGACGTGTGAGGAGAAGAGAAAGTGTGAGGGGGCGGGAGAGTTTCACAAACTGGAGCTTGAACTTTGTGATCCACTTTATGGTGCCCGGAGATAATTTAACCAACAATAGCTGTCGGCACACGTCAGGAAAGAACCTGACTGGCCTTTAAAATCCAGCTGACCCACAACAGCAGCTTGAAGCTGTAGTGGAGTAGAAATAAAGTCATCCATGTTTCGGTGCGAGGCTCAGCACCTCCACAGGAAGAACGACGGTAAAAGGAAGTGGTGGGCTGAGATAGGATCTTGTTACAAAACGTATTTGTCATCAGATGTGCCGTGAAGTATTAGAGGTGTTGAGGCTGGTTAATTAGATTGTGACATGTTGTTTGTGGTGTTCTCAGATAAAGATTTACACCCTGACAGAGGAGACCTGGTGACGGCTCTTCATCCTGATACTCGGCTCATAATTGGTGTCAAACCTGTGAGCTCTTTGCTGATGAGACTATCAAACCTTAATATTCACGGAAATCCAGCTGAATTCAGTCTGCAACCACAATTTTCTTTGTAAAATCGTAAGATTTAAAGGGATAGTTTGGATTATTTGGAGTGTGGTTGCATTTCATCCATTTAAATCCTCCCTATCTCCACACTGATGCCTCTTTCAAACTCTCACTAACTTTCTAAGAAGAAAGGCTTTTGTAGAAGAGCTCAGAGCTAAATGAAATGACCAGTTGGAAGCTTAGTGGTGGAGACGTTGACGTCATGTGACCGTGGTGTAGTTGGTTTGATAGCCTAAACATTAGAAATGACATTAGAAACATTAGCAAAGGTGCTCGGACCAGTGACTGTTGACTCAACACGGTTTAAAATGATTAAATCCGCTGCTGGAGACAAAACGTTCCACAGTAAAACACCTTTAACTCAGGATGTTGGTCAGTAAATTCCACTTTAGTTTCATTACTCTCCTACAGACAGACCAGTCAGCTTAACTGCTGCTGATGTTTCATGTTGTATTTTAGTGGAATAGAAAGTAGAATCTGTTTCTATCTGTTCAGTTCTGTCTGTTTCAGAATCAAGGATCAATTCTGAATCGATACCCTGAGATTTCCGCCCCTCCTCTAATGTAAATTTCATCTTGCATCCAAATCTGGAAATACATAAACTTACTTATCATAAACAATTGATGCATATCTGAATATCTTCTTTTTTTTAAGAGGACAAAATCTACAAACGCGATTATTTTCAATCAGAAAACTTTGTCGTAAAACTCAGGAACTGGCTCTAGTGCTGAAACAGTCAGTTAAATAATCGATTAGTCAGCTGACAGAAGAATAATCAGCAGCTATTTTGAGAATTTATTGACAATTTTTGTCAATTTTTAGGCAGAAATTGTGAAAAAAAAGACAAAAATTGCACATTTCAGCCTCTCAAAAGAAAAGACTTGCTGCTTTTCTTTGTGGATATGTGAATATTTAGAGGTTTTACTCGTTTGAAGTCGTCACCTGACAATTTTTTTATGTTTCCTAGACTAAATAAGTGACCAAATAATGATAAGAATGACCTGCGGAATAATCGATAATGAAACAAATCATTTGTAGCATGCCTTTTTTGAACATTTTGGACAGCTTGACAGCATATCCTGTTTTTAACCTAAAAGCGATGGCTCAAACTGAGAGAAACATCAGGTCTCTAGAGAATCATCTGGTGTTTTTGGGTATTCTCACAGTGTACTTCCTTAGAAGACTGAAAACAGGAGGCTGTGGGGTGGTGAGGATTAATCAGATGTAAATGAAAAACTAACAGGGAACCCCCGGTTATCGACTCCTTCATTTCCAGTCGCTGACCAGAGGCACCTTTTTGGGCAGGTAATCAGCCGTTCATTGTGATTAATCGGCTTTAGCTGTCGGACGAGACTCTGAGTTCCCCAGGCCGTCGTCTTCCTCTTTGTGTCTCGGGTCACGAGTAAAACGAGTTCTTCCAGAGCTGACGAGGGCGAGGCCGAGTAGAGGTAACTATCACCTCCACCTCCTCCACCACTCTCCCCGAGCATAGGATGTCTGTCCTGCTGTAATCCAACACCTCAGCGCCTAATCCAGCATGTGTCTTGTTTCTAAATGGATCCAGATTACGTGCATACGAAGAGCAGGTTATTTCCTCGCTGCCACGTCAGGCGGGTCACAGGTAAACAAACAGATTACAGGTTAAGCTCTTTAGCAATTTAGGATTATTTTCAATATCATAATGTCAGTAAATCTCTTTTTAAATATTTAATACAAGACAAAGAAAAGCAGCAAATTCCTACATTTCTAAACTTGAAGTCATCAAATATTTGCTTGAGCTATCTTATTTTCTTGCTTAAAACAGTCAAGAATTGCATTTTAATGGAGAAAAAAGTCTGGGAATTGCTTTGTCTGACCAGTGGTCAGAAAACAGCAAGAAATTCAGTTTATTCTCACAGTTATGACAAAGAAAAGCAGCAGAAATGAACAATTGAGAAGCTGGAACGAGTGGATTTTTGCTTAAAAAATGACTTTAAACATTAATCCAGATTATTTCTCACTCTCGCTGCACTCTGACTATACTCCCCCTTACTTAAAAACATATAACTTGACATTTATTTCTTTAAATGTTGCATATAAAATGCTGTGTGAGATGTAGATGGTAACGGGTAGACGAGGCCTGTGTGTTGAGAGTAGTTACTCATGTTATATGCACAGGAAGTGATTTGCTTCATAACAAGTATAACAACATGTCAGATTAAAATGCATGTTATATATTTAGAACAGTTTTATTCAGCGGGAAGCTGCTGCAGCTCAAGACTGTTTCACAGTTTAAAAACAAATTGAAGTTAATGCAGCAGAGCCAGACACATCATCTTTTTTTATTCTTGCTCCTTGTCAAAGTCTGGTGCCTACATTACCCACAGTGCAGCAGGAGTATCAGCAGTTATTTTCCGGTTTCTCCCTCCATCCGTTGCATTCTCGCGAGCGCGATATCTCAGGAACGCTGTGATGGAATTTATTTAAATTTGGCACAAACGTTCACGTGGACTCGAAGATGAACTGGTTAGAATTTGGTGGTCAGAGGTCAAAGGTCAAGGCCGCTGTGACCACATAAAACACATTTTTTGCTATAACTTGAGAATTAATTTGATGATTACGACAAAATTTTATATCCAAAAGTAGTAGTGAGAGGGTGAATCTTATAAAATGCGTGTGAAACACCCACATTTTATAATTCCTTCGCTGCTTTTTTAACTTCCTTACTTTTACATTCTGCACCTACATTGAAGTCTGATTAAAACATGAGCATGACATGCAGGAGTTTGGTGTTTAACTGATGCTACATGTGCAGGGGAGTGAATTATATATTTGTAGATAAGGTGTATCTAATAGATAGTAAAGTAGAAGGATCTAATAAAGACAGTAACTTTACAATGAGTATCCACTTTCAACATCTACACTTCTCATTTTCATATCTGGTCACACTCGCCATTAGCCATCAGCACTTATTTAAAAGTGTTTCATAGTAAGTCACAGTTTCACTTCTCTGTTTCTCAGCAGCAGAGCAGTTCACACTTCTGTCCCTGTAGACAGTCTCCTCTCTTGTTTCTCTGCTGATAGACATGGTCCTCATCTCCCTGTGTTTTCCTTCAGATATTTACAACATGTGCAGCAGCTGATTTGTTTATTTGCTTTAGTTTACTGCATTTGTATCTGGCCTCAGAGGAAGAGAGATACTGAAGCTGGAAGCTAGAAGTGTTTATGTTTCCACAACAACGGCAGAATTTGTCTTTGCTTGTTTGAAGGAGGCACAAAGGGAAAAATAACTTGTTAAAAGTTGATAAAATTACACTAAAAGTTCAGGGCTCAACATTTTTTTGACCTTTAATTATGCAGGGAATGTGAGTGTGTCTAGTTATTCTGAATGGCCAAGCTTGGTGCTGTCATAGAGAGCGGGGAGACATGATAAATGTCTCTCTTTTAAGACATAACTCATAATGGTGTGCTCCTTTGTGTATATGGGAAGTGACAGAAGAAGAGGTGTGAAGAATAGGAAGGAAAAAAATTCACACCTCATGCAGCTGTCACTTAATCGCAGAGTGGGCAGATTAAAAAAATTCTTTAGAAAGTTGCAGAAACAATCAGACACCACCTGTCCTCTTCACCAGACTCCATTGACAAAAACAAGAATTTTACCGAGCAGAACTCTGAATACAGCTGCCTCGATCTGTTATTTCGTTTGTGTTACTGTGTTGTACTTTTACTTGTGTAAAGTATCTGATTACTTCTTCCACTGCTGAAAGTCAAACAATAACACAAACAAACCAAGAGATTGAGGCAGCAGTATTCCAGCAGCGCCTTTTGTTCCACAAGGTTAAATTATTATTTTTATCTATGGAGTCTGGTATGTAACACACAGGTTTTAACCTGCAGTCCAAAAACCCAAAGAGACTGATTTTTAGTATCACAGAAAGCCAAGAAAACCAGCAAATATTGAGGCTGAAAATATCAAAATTATTTTCTATCAATCCTTTCAACTCTCAAAAGTACAATTTAAATGTCACAAGAACCTTAAAATTGCATCACAGTCGTATCAGAATTGACCGTATTTTACCTCAGGCATCAATGATCAGATGAAGGAAGTTAGATAAAAACAAATAGAAACCCTTGACTGCTCAGTTAGAAACCTACAGTGACATTAAACCAAGCTGCACGAGTACAATTGTTTAAAATTAGCTTGAGTTGCATAGACTGTGACTGGTATGTTTGTTTTACTCAGCATATTACTCATGTATAATGATGGTTAAGGTTCAAACAGTAAAGTTAGCTGGAAAAACAGTCATGGAACTAAACCGAAATTTTTCATTTTAATGACTCTAAGAGGTAGTATAATGACAGTCACTTTTTCAAGTCAGAAAACTGTGACCAATGCATAAAAAACTGAAGTATTGATGTTATTCTCTGCAGAGAAGAGCCAATTTTAGGATTTGTGAAGTTGGAATGAATACTTATTCTGTCAAAACGATGCAATTTTCTGGTGATTGACTAATCAGTATTTTATTTCAGCTCTGTTTCTATTTCATAAGCCTGTCTGAGTTAAATCTAAAAAGCAATCCAAAGTCAATTTAAGTGTACGCAAGGAAAGTTTACTCTGCAAGCTTCAGATTGTAGCGAGGAGGTGGAAGTGTCAGGTCACAGCCCGTTGGCATATTTAGTGGAAATGCTCATTTTTAAAAGGTGTGACATGTTGTTGGAAGGTCGCAGCACAGCAGGAGTTTCATTTTGCAATATTTATAATGGTTTGATTGGACAGCAGGAGCTTGTCAGCGAGCCCACATCGCTTTAAATCTGTTTCTCCAATCGTGTTTTTTCTGGTGCTTCCTTTAAAAGAGGATAAAAGGGAAAGAACAGAAGAAAAGTATAAACGTGAAGATTTGTATGATTCATAGACAAATTGAACAAACAAACTAGGGTTGCAACAAAAGGTCATTTAATTGATTTATAAAAAAGAAAATAGTGAAAATAAAATCTTAATCATAAAATCTGCAACAGTCCCAAACCCAAAAATAATCAGTTTACCAAACTGGAAGACCAAAAAAAGCAGCAAACCAAGGAACCATCAAATGTGGCATTTTTAAAAATTGATTATTAATTTATTAATTATCTCTACTGCTTATCCTTAAGGGTCTGGAGCCAATCACAGCCGACATGGGGCCAGACAGTCAAAAGTTGAAATGTCATTTTAAAAACGCAATGAGGTGTCTTGTAACAGTAAGGAACTGAGAATGTTTCAATGTCCGGCCATCTGGCCTGCAGCCCACATTTATGGAAAACCCTGGCCAATCTCCAGCAGATCATATATTCGTCCAGTCGCCCAACCCTAACTGATTCAGGATTGAATTTGTTGACTTGTCGTGTCGATGCATTCATGTAGAAGATGTGTGGCAGGATGTAAATGTTACCATAGATTCTTGTCTTAAAATGACTGAACCATAAAACTGTGATTGAAGCAGAGACGGTGATGGAAACGAAGGGCACTTGTTTCTGTTGGCGTCTGACTGACAGCGCTGTCAGGAGAGGCACGGTAGGATTTCATAAGTGAGCTGTGACTGACCGAGATGTCAACTCTTACTTTCTCTGACTGTCTGGAAATGTGATGTTTTCAGTGAAAACACTGATCACATCATCACTGACTCATGCCAGTGGATTTTCTGATTGCTAGATAGTCCGAGGTGAATTGACCTGTAGTGAGTTAAAAATATATTTTCACGGTGGAAGCAGAAACATCCTGAATTTAACAGTGCCAGGATGGAAAATGCTGAAACAAAAGCCAAAAATCGGGTTATAGCTCTCTGCTACCTGTTGGGTTTATTTGCACTGGAAAGGCTCAAAGGTTGATCTGCTGCACACATGAGTTCAGCAGAATGGGGGAAACAGATGGAGGCCTGTTCAGAGCACATTCCTCGGAAACACCATCCTGTTAGTCTCGTTTTTAACACGACACCGAGCTACAGACTCTGCCACTTCAGGTTGTTAGTGTGTGTTTGAAACCACAGACCAGGAAACCTCAGCTGTCTGAAAGGTTGCAGCGGGGCGTAAGTATTATAATTTACTGCTCCCTGACATATTTTACCAGCCAAATGGCCTATTTTAGTGTGAGAACACAAGATGAAGTCTTTATTCGTATAGATGGCTACACTGAATTCTATATTTAAACCGTGGATTACTACGGTGGTTTCCTCAAAAATCTTGTCAGGTTGGAAACTCTCGCTGAAGCTTAAACTATTCAAACAAGTGTGGAGCTGAAACCGAGATTGATCATTAATAAGTTATTTTTCAAGCCAGTAAGTCAAAGTTTCTTTGGTTCCAGCTTCTTAAAAATGAAGAATTGTGGCTTGTCATTGTTTATTAACATAGAAAACTGAATCTCATCTGGTTTTGGACTGTTACTTGAAACAAAACAAGCCATTAATATCACTGTGTTCTGTACGCAAAAAACAATTAATCAACTAGAATGGTGCACACATCTCCGCCAATCTCAAATCTGCCCCTTTAACCAGATCAGCACCAAAATTTAATGGGTTCTTCCTCTGCCCACGCCCCGTCCCTCCACCAACTTTAGTGCAAATCGGTTCAGTACTTTTTGTGTAATTCTGCTCACAAATAAACCGACGAAAACACAACCTCTGCAGTGGAGGTAATTAATCAAGCAAACAATTAGCAGATTTATCACTTGTGAAAATGACAACATTGCTGCAGTCTTTTATCACAGACAAAAAAATCAATGAACAATTACTTACAGTAAAATATGTTATGCTTATTATACACTGGCTGGTATCTGAAAGCCCAAGTATATTTAATGGCATCTGATGAAGTTGGATGTGTAAAATATTTTGAAAAAAATCACACATAAAGTTATTTCAGCAAGCTCAGCTAGTTGTGAATTAAAGTGTAGTACATTTGACTAAAAAGCTGACGGAAATCAGCATTTCCATAATTTTTATGTCAAGTACCGAATTGGAAATATCCCAGAAAACTGTTTCCTGCATCAACAGCAGTGAGTAAAATAATATTTTTAACTAAAAAGCTGTTTACTTGGGGTCAGTTCCCAGGTCATTGTCATTCATCTGAACTTGGCATTTTAAACAACGTTATATGGGCATATGTTTGTGTAATATAAAACCAGATGGCCCTTGGTTATTGCTTTCAACTAGTAGGTGTTTTGGACGCTGTTGTGCTTTGGGAAATAGAGTTAGTTGCTGTGTTGGTGTTGCTCACCTCAGGTTGACTGCTCCTGTCAGTAACCAAAATACCAGCGCCCACACAGTCTTCTTAAATTAGTCGAAAGGTCTGGTCAGATCTCTTGTCTCTGACTCTTGCATCGGTTTTTATATTAGTTACACCCCCAAGTATATCTTACTAACAAGAAACTGTAGATGAAACTTGCAAGCTAAAGTATTTATTACAAGACTGGATAGCAAGAGACGACATGAAAGAAGCCATGTGATAGCTACTGCTGTTTTAGCCACTGATAGATTTCACTCAGTCCTTCTTCTTGGGAATCCTCTACATGTTTGAACGTGCACTTGAGAAATCAGTTTCCTGGATATCCTGGCTCGTAGACTTAATCTGTTTGAACCTGCATGAGTGACTGATTAAACCCTGCAGTGGGTTCAGGACTGAACAAAATCTCAGCAAAACAAAATCGACACAAAACACTACTGCTGCATAACTCTATCACTCGGCTCCTGATTCCCACAGTTGTAAAGCCCCAGGAGTAAAATTTTTATAATGATAAAGAGTCCAGAGAGCATTTATTTTGGCACTACAGCCAGAACAGCTGCAGATGAAGTGTCCCAGTTTTGTTGTTTGTAAGGTCCTGTCAACAACACAAAGATTCTGTAGCACCGATTTTGAGGTGAGCAACATGGAAATATGAAGTAAAATCAGATCCTATGGATTGTAACCTTCATGCAGTTTATATTCATATAGTCTGACCGTGTTTTAAACTGAAAGTCATCTGTAGTAGTCACGAAGATTTTGTTGTTTTGCGCAATTGTCCGCAACTGAGTGAGTGATGGAATAGAGTGGTGCAGGGATGACTGAAGTTAGCATCACCCTGGTTCCCTCCACAAAAAGCCAATTGGATTTTTTCATTAGGTTTTGGATTATTACAGAAAATAAGCTCCATAAATCCAATCTCCAGAAGTAAGAAGCTAATGTTAGGCTATAAACCAACTACACCACGGTCACATGACGTCAACGTCTCCACCACTAAGCTTCCAACTGGTCATTTCATTTAGCTCTGAGCTCTTCTACAAAAGCCTTTCTTCTTAGAAAGTTATTGAGAGTTTGAAAGAGTGTGAGTAGAAACACAACGAGGCTGTAAAGGTGGACTGGTGAGTAGATGGGTTTTCATGTTAACGTCCCCGACAACCTCTGTAGTCTCATTTAGACACTCGTTAGCAACCGCCTTTTTTAAGACTTCAAACATCAGGAGTGGGGGATTTACTGACCCATTTTATGTCGGAGAATAAAACCTGAAAATGTCTTGAGCTTGTGTTAAAACCACAGACCTTATTTCACACATTTAACCAGAAACACACTGACTCTGGGACGAGGGAACAGGAAGAGCTAACATGCTAACATGCTAACTGACTTAATTCACTCTAACTGGCTAGCTGTGATGAAGTTACACCATTGGTTGACTAATTGCTGGACTTTTCCCATTGGCCATCACTCTGTCAAAATGATGTGCTGCTAGTTTCTACTGTGTCATGCAACTCATTTCAGTTTGCCTGTTCTGATACTCTCAGCTCAGGTGTCAGGTGTTTCTCAGAGTTCTGTCTACCTGCCAAAACTAAACTAAACTACTGGTGTTATGGCGAATCAGATCTGGCTGACAATACTCAGCAGCCCGGCAGGAGAGACGCTCCTTGGTGCTTTATAATTTTGCGCTGCCATATACTAGTTCTGAGCAATCTGAGTAAGTTATTTGATCATTTTATGATAATCAGACGTTTGGTGGTTTTTCTTGCTAAATGACTCAAACATTCCTTGGTTTCAGTTTTTCAGATGTTAAGATTTGCAGCTTTTCTCTGTTTTATTCTGTTGTAAACTAAAAAGAACTTTGGTTTTTCAGTCAGACAACACATGGTGGTTATTTTTCTTTTTTTTTTTCCTACTGAAATTTTCTAGACTAAGCAATTAAAAGAAACAAACCATGGACAGATTAATGGATAATGAAAAAAAATTGTTGTAGCCCTCTATACTTTATCATACATGTAGATAAATCAACAACAAGCACTTCTTTTGTGAAAATAAGTTTGCTTTTAGTCAACTTAGATGGGTTATAGGTAAACAAGCACTGGATGATGATGCCATAGTTTTGAAACCATCTCTGTGATGAAAGGCTGATGTAAGAATTACTCCACTTTAACAAAATTTAGCAGCTTTTACTCTGGAAGCTTCCTCGTGTCTACTGGAAGTTGTATTTTTCTGCCGATGTCAGCGTGTGACCTTAAAAGGGAAAGAGTTTGGTGGGGACGGCGTTTAATCACTGTGCCGGTCAGCATGTGAAGACAGCTGAGGTCAGGAGGGAGCAACTGCTGGAAATCACTGTTTAGGTCAGTTGCTTTTCTCCGAGGAGCTAAAAATGAAGACTTAAAAGCTTTTGTGAGGTCGTATAATTAATGACTTTTTGCTCTTAGTGTCTGAAAAACTTTATTGCTCGTTTATCTGGGCAAATATTTGTGTTATGTCTTCTGGGAACATGTGTTTGTTTTTGGCTGTTTTCCTTTGGAGGAGATAGTTTGCTCTTAATGGGATCATAATATAACCCAGGTGGTAATTATTCCCTTTTTACAGCCTGACATTTCAGAATAGGAAAAGCAGAAACTCATGTGTCAGAGTAGCTGACCTGTCATTTATCATGAGGTTTGGTCTGTTATTACTCTGATTATAACCCTGGACCTGCCCCCAGATCGCTGTGGTTTTTAATCGGCTGTACGCGCCTTTTCCTCTCCCCGGAGACCTGTCGAACGCAGAGTGATTACATGATTAGAGGCTGCTGCGATGAGCTGAGAAAACTGTCTTCACTGTACCTGCATAACAGTGGAGCATCTGAGAAAGTATGGGCGCAGGTCTTTGTAGGTTTGAAAAGTGTAAGAGGGGGAAAAACCCTGTGTCATTCTCAGTCATGTGTCCGGAAAGATTATGTTGTCATGAGATATGACAGAGCTGCAGGTTGAGAGCAGCTTATTTACACCACACTTGAACTAAACAAGGAAGGAAATAACAGCGAAAGTCCTGAGGAAACTTCAGCTTAATACATTGTGGACATATTAAAGTGATGTTTATTTGAACTATGCAATATGTTTTCTGGATGTTTTTGAATGCAATATCTCAGGAACACCTTGAGGGAATTTCTTTAAATTTGGTACCGCACCGGCTTGAAAGCTGAGATCCTCTAATCCCCCCCCCCCAGGTTGTAGTAGTGAAAGGCAATGTGGTCATATTACATGCTGTTTAAATACAGATTTGAGCAGAAAAGCTGTGGGAAACTACTGCTAACCTCCAGCCTGATCGTGGTTAAAGAAACATTGTAAGTGGACCCACAGGAGGAAGGGTTAATCAGTCAATCTGAAACTGGACAGATGACAAGAACTGTTGTTATCTCTACTAAGTGACCAAAGTACGTTGACACAGTATCTACTGGGCTGCACATATAGTAATAAACCATTAATATGCTGTTTTTCGATGCATAAATGCAGCATTTGTGTGGTAGTTTTCCCATTATTGGTAATGCAAGATTTGTAAACTTTCCATTTTCAGTAAGAAATGGAGAATAAGCAGATTTTCTTATTTGTTGTGCGAAGGCGCAGTAATCTGTTTTCCCGAGAAAATCCCATTCTGAGTTTGTTAACAAGCAAGAAGGAACATGGGCTCAGTTTTCATACCATCACCTTTCCCAATAGATTAACCTCCAATCCCTTTATCTGTGTTCATAGTACTCACGCTGCAGTTGTGTAATCCTTTGTGTAGGCTGACAGGGAGGTGTTGACACACTGCAGCAGGGAATCACGTTCAGGTCAGTCACAAGCTGATAAAAGCTTCTTGAAGGAGGTTCTGTGTTATCAAGCACTGTCCTGCTTCACTTCAGACTGTCTGTGTAATTTATATCTAAAAATACTCAGCCAGGTGCTTCCTCATGAACCACAACATGAGAGTTAATCCCCTCACTGTGGAATAAAACTCCTTTATACCCGTTTCACACCAAAGCAGCGACTCTGGGAGAACCTGTTTTTCACCACATTAGCTGCGAGGCCCAGGGGAGGTAATGTGGGCCCGTCCATCTGTCCATCACTCTGGTCCAGACTGAAGTATCTCTGCAAATGTTGGATGGATTACCAGGAAATTTGGCTCCGACGACAGAGTGAGCCGCAATAACTTTGGCTGACCTTAAATCTAAATAAATATCAGGTCAGAATTAAAATTTGGACAATACTTTGGTTTAGAGGTGAAATGATAGGATTGGTCTGTTGACAGAAAATGAACCTGCAGCTGTTTTGATGTTGATTCATTGTCATTTTTAAGCAGAAATTACATGCTAGGTTAGATTGCTTAGTATGGTAAACATAACCTGCTAAACATCAAAATGTTAGCATATTAGCAAAGCTCTAAAATGCCTAATTACAGCCTCAGAAAGACTGTAGACTGGATGGATTGGATGTTTTAGTTCACTTGATGCATCCAGGTACAGATGCAGGTGTAAATCGGGGCCTTTGTTGTGGCGTGAAGCGCTACCTTTACCTGGTCTGCAAGGCTGTGTATGACCTAGGTTTTTAAGCACATGACATCCTTGGTTTTGGATTTGAGTTACCACAGTAATCGGTTAGTTACTGGTTGAGAATTATCAGACTCTTGGTCTTCAATTCTCTTAAAAATTGACATGTGCTGAGCTTTTCATGGATCCATTCAGTTCTGAGGAAACTTTTGCAACTGTTTGTTGTTACATTCATTCATAGAACATTTTCATTATAGTATTTTAAGCTAATTTTGTGCATTGATAACTCCTTACGCTGCTGCCAGGTGTTGGTGTCCTCACAGGTTCTATTTAGGTCGACTACATTTTGAATCTTGTCTAATTATCCTCCAGTTTGCCTTCCCTTGATTGGGTCTCTCTTTTTTTGACAATTAATTTGTGCACATCAGGTTCTGGTAAGCAGTTTTTTGCAAATCCCTTTAAGACTAGATCCAAAATTTGACCTCTAGTTCCCAGTCCACCTACAACTTAGCACAACTTGAGAAGTTTTGAGAGGAAATATTGAAATGTCCATGATTTATATAGCTAAATACTGTGTTTTGTGTTTTATATCTGCTCAAGGCTGTTTACAGAGACTTAAGTTCATTGATTCATGTATTGATCTGTCATTTTGAAGTCTTAAGAGTAGCAGCTTAAGCACAGAAATGTAGAGACAGAAAAGGACTGACTGCCTCATCCTCGACAGCCTCTGCCCTCACATCACCCCCCTCAGGATAAATGGGTGTCCTTGTGTTTGCGGCTGCTGTTTACATCCCCACAGAAACACTCTTTCTCTCTTCACTCCCCTTCTTTGTCATCGGCACTCTCTCCCTTTAGCGTATGACTCATTGCCTCCCTTCCCAGGATTCCCAGCGTTGGCACTGCTGGTGGTTTAAGTGCAGGTCGAAGACTTGAAAACCCCACGTCTCCTTTTTGTTTAGAGGCAAATATCATACTGTAAAACCAAACAGACTTTCCTGATTGAAGGAAAATAACTTTAAAATACGACCAGAATCAGGAGAAAGTGTAATAAAATGACTGTACATGTGATTTGGATTATACAAGTTCTTTTATAAACTGGATAACCTTCACCATCACTTTACTGAAAAGGAGACTACTGACATACTCGGTATTAATTATTTTCTTCTTTTTCATTCAGAGAGTGGTGAATGTTGTCTTCTCTGATGTTAGAGTGTAGCTGACGTATACCTCCATAGCAATGACAGGGATACTAGATACCAAGAACTGTGAATGGCTGCTTGTGTTTTCAGCTTTTGCCTGTTGCTCTTTGGGAGTATCAGAACAAATCTGAACTCTACCTGAAGAACACCTCAGTTGTTAACATTAGATTTTAACACACACTTAGAACGTTCTTAAAAAGACGTTCTAATTTAACTTTGAAAAGCCCATGATCATGAACCGATTCAAACGTGTCTCCGACGCACATGATGTTCTGAGTTCGTTCAAGCTGAAACTTCCGACTGGGAACTTGGTAATTCCGACTTCCGAGTACAACTGGAACGCACCATAAAGTACAACACATGCTTCTAGTGTTACAGAGGTGATATCAGTGGGCGAAATCCCACACCCAGCTATAAATCAAAACCTACACCCTAGGTCCCAGTGCCTGGACTTCTATTAACCCCTTATGTTGACAGTAATTCTAGCTTATTGCTCAGCTGTGTGTGTTGGCTCCGAACTTTAAATCTGTGGTTTACAGGCACAAGGAAAAGTCTGCGTGACCCTGAAGAAGGAGAGGGCCGTGGGCTGAAAAATCTGGTGAAGCATCAGTTTGGCTTCTCAGGCCCCAAGATCTGTTATTTCTTTGTAGTCTGACTCTGTACCTGCTAACCAGCCAACACGACTGTTGAGACCTGGAATTGGCCAGTTAATCAAATTCAAGACATTTTAATACCCTTTTAGGACCTGCAGATACCTTGAATCTGCTGCCAAATGGGAGTTGGAGCCACATTTTGTCTGCAGCTTCTTAAAAAAAAAAGTGTCTGCATTCGTCTCCGGTTGCCGGAAATAAATCTACTTCCACAAAAGCCTGCACTTGGAGGGAATAGAGTCACAAAGGCGGCATCAGCATCAGTCAGGTAGATAATGGCTGTGCTTCACTTTGAACAGTAACTGTGGCCAACAAAAACTTTGTCGTGCCTTTTACCTCCTGTTTTTTTGAACTTTTTGTCCCACCTGTCACGGAGGATAAAATCACTTGGGATTTTTTGGGAGAGGAAGGTTTGAGGTTCTGATTCCGTCCTGGCAGTAAATGGCCGGACCTCGTAAGCTGAGAGAGAGAGAGAGAGAGGACAGAGCTGCTAATGAATTAATCATTGGGCTTATCTAAAGCCACTGCTGTTCCTGTAACCCAAGGTAGCTGAGCCAGTCGCCCTGGACTGCATTGACATTCACAACAACAAACTCCAGCTGAGCATCACCAAAGCCACCCGTGTACCAAAATAGCCTTTCATTTTCTGCCTTTCTCTGCCACCTCCTTATCGTCTGAACGTGATGGACTCAGGGTGGTATTTTGTGGCACTTGTTGCTGGATTCAAGCAGCTGAATATCTATTGTATAAAAATGCTAAATCTGTGAGACTGGGCTTTGTGTTGGAGCTTTTCAAATCAGTGCGCACACTGAGAGCAGTACTCGGAGAGAAATAAAAGTCTAAGCCTGGCATTACCTAAACAATCAGAGGTGCTTAGAAAAGCATCTTTTAGTACAACGCTGGTGGCTGGAGCTGAAATAAGGAGTCAGTTAATTGATTTGTTGATCAAAAGCACTTTTGATAACGAGTAATCTGATGTCATTTATCAAACCAAAATGTCACATATTGTTTTGCTCCAGCTTCTTAAACATGTACTTACTTCTTCACTATTTTCCGACTCATCATAGACTTAGTAAGTACTTGATTAATCAAGAAAAATATTGATAATGAAAATAACAGTTGTGTATGTTACTGGTTTGTAAATTCCTGATAACGTCGTGATCATTTCTTATAAAATTTGCTGGACATAATTTGGTGATACATGGAGGTGAAATACAAAGAGAATTTAAGTTAAATAATTCCAGTAAATTTATTTGCATCTTTGCTGCTATTTTGGTTTTGTCTCTGCTGTAAAACATTTGAAGAAATTCTCTTGATCGATCATTGGGAAAATTAACGATCAATTGTCAATTAATCATTATGTTTAATGCTGACATAATCTAGAAAGTCTGTTTTTTCTTCAATGAAATGATAGTCCAACAACAACAACTCTTAAACAAAACCTTTAGAGTTGAACTAATTTCAAGTCAAACCCAACAAATGAACAAACCAAAGCTACGACAGAAACACAAAAAAAAAGTTATCACAATGTTTGCTGTGAGCTTCTGAGCTCGAAATGTTCCCACATCAAAATTCTCCTGCTCTCCTCATGTTTACCTTCAATTTCTACGACAGCTCGAAGGCAGCTCAGTTTTCTCCGTTAAATTTTAACAGCGCCTCCTTGCTGGTCATCGCCACTAATAAACTTTTTTTAAATTAAAAAAAATAATAATAAAGTGCAGTGATGGGAGTGACCCTCGCGGGAGATTCAAACCCTATGATTGGACTGGCGTTCAAGTGGGTGATGGCGTGAACGCGTTTTCGCCCCGACCTGGCTCAGTTTGGGCAACATCTGTCCGTCCAGGAGGCCACAGCTGGATGATTGATGTGTTTGTTTCCTCAGATGACACAGCTGGTGAAGGTTAGCTCTGCTGAGGGTTGAGTCTGGTCCGCCACTCTCCAGCTGGCCGACAAACCCAATCTGTCCCCGAGGTGGGAAGTTGACACCTTCTGCCAACCTAATACTAATAAATAATTGCTTCTGGCTGTGAAGTGTTTTCTCCACTACCAGCCACTTTGATTAAAGATGGAATAAGAAGCTGTCTGAACTCAAACCCAGTCGACACTTCTCAGTGTCAGAGTCTGGAAAGCTTTAGTAGCCACAATAAAAACACACCACACATAGAAATACTTACCTGTATAACTTCAATTTATGGCTGCAACTAACAATAATAGAGCTGCAATTATTAATCAGCAAGTGGATCAACAGAAAATTTATCGTTTTTATTGTTTTTTTTAAGCAAAGAAAGAAAAAACAAGCAATTTTGGACTTTGGGAAACAATAATTGTCTTTTTATAGACAAAATCAATTATTATTTTTATTATGGATTAATCTGCCTATTGTATATCTGGATTAGTGGATAGTTTGGTCTATAAAAAGTCAGAAAACTGTGGAAAAAATGTCCTCAAATGTCCTTTTTTGTTTGGCTGTCAAAAATCCAAAGATACTCAGTTAACTAACATGTATAACAAAGAAAAACATTACATTTTCACATTTTTAGAAGCTTGAATTGTGAAATATTTTTGCATTTTTGCTTAAAAATGACTAAAAAATGTTGATTAAATGATCAAAACTGTTGCCAATTTATCCTCTGTTGATCAACTCATTGGCTAATCGTTGTCTAATGGACTTCAGGGACTCTTAAATGGTTAAACCATTTCAGATTCTAGAAATATTTTTGTTTTGCTGCGTCATGTAAACGCCTGAGTCCCATTATTATTTTTCAGAGTGTGTGTCCACTAGCCGAAGCTGTTATCTCTTAATTGTATTCCCATTTCATTTTTAAATCCCACAGAGATTGAACTTGCTTGTCTCGAGATAACAGCTTCATTTTCTCTCTCACACACACACACACACACACACTGCAGCTGCAGTATTTACATGCCGTTGTTTATTCGTGATTTGACATGTGCAGTTGATAATTAAAGACAATTAGAGATGATAAAAAAATACACTGGAGGTTGTGGTTGCTGTCTGCTACTGAAAGACAGTCTGATTAGTGTGTGATCTGGGTTATTAGAGAGTCTAGATTACTTTGATCCACGTTTCCATTATAATTTAAATAATTACCTCCAGTAATTGGGATGTGGTGTGTGTGTATAAACACAGTCCTTGCCCTGAATATTCTCCCTGAAATGCTGATTAATATGGATTATGTTGCAGCAGAACAGTTTGGGGCAGAAAGTTAAATTCTTTGTTTGACTGTTGTGCTGAGTCAGCAGAAGGACTGCAGAGTTAATCTGTCAGAGCAGCTGCTGAAGGGAAGTGATACTGTAAAGGAGAGCTCTGGACACCAGCTGACTGCAGCACACTCACATTTTACACACCTCATGTTAAACAGCAGTCAAACCGTCCAATTTACAGTGTACAGCTCATTCATTAGCTCATTAATCAGTGAGAGGTGAATGATTTGAAGTCATTTTTAGAGCATAAACCTCCAAAGGTTACATGTTGTAGCTTCTTAAATGTGAATATTCATCTTGTTTTTTACTCCTCTGCTGAATCTCTTTTTGGATTGGTTGAAAATAATCGTTTCTACGATGCACCGCGATGCAGACGTGGACGATTCTGCGTCGATGCAGTGGCACAACATAATCGATTATTGATTGTTGATTTTCCGGCCTCAGCTGGAAAATAAAGTGAAATTCAAATGCTCATGTAGCGATGTATGAGACGTAGCTGTGTAGCATGAAGAGTTCATATTGATCTGACTGCTTTATTCATTGATGAAAACGCAAAACTGGGGATGCAACACACTTGTGATATTTAATCATGAGATCAATAAAAACAACTCAGGGGACACTTTATAGATTAAACAGTTAAATAATTAAGGAGCAGTCCAGCTTATTAAATTCACTTTCTTACTGAGAGAATCTATATTTTTCTAAACACCATATCTGAATGTCTTAAGTTTCACAAAGCATTGAATTCAGTTTCTTCAAAATGGCCTTTGAGGTTACTGGAATTTTTTTAGGCAGTAAAAGTGGGACTGTTATTGCAGTTAAATCGTAATTCATTAACCCATCCGTCCACTTTATGATGCTCATCTGTGTCCAGGTTGCATCCGTTAAATTAAGTATTTCATCAGGAGTTATTGTTGGTAAAAAGTTTTCCATAAGGTGTGATCATGAAGCAGGTGTTAAATTTTATTCTATGTGATATTAAAAACAGTGAGCTCCTCTTCTGTTATAGTAACAGTCTTTTATGTAGTTTCTAAAAGTAAATACAAACCAAAACTTCACAGTAAATCCACATCATCTCCCTGGAGTTTTTATTTTACCTTTGCAGATGCTAAAACTCCTCTCCCCTCACATGACCGCAGACTCTTATCTCCGTCCCTCTGGAATTTCCTCATTCCTTTGCCTCTGTAAAATATGACGGCCTGAAGAAAAGGAAAATGAATGCAAGGAACTTCCATCTAAAAACCACAAACATGTTGTAGTAACATTTAAGTACCAGTTTGTCTTGTTGACATTTATTCCAAGTTTCAAATAAGAAAACCCCACTTATTATTAATTTAAGTCATTTTCAAGCAGTTTTATAGTGTTTTAAATTGAATATACACAGCTGAATGGTATATATTACCCATGATTCCTGGCTTCTGAACCAGGAAGTCCTTTTGCTGTAACAAACACCAAACTCTGTTCAAAATTTTTGATAGTTTAAAAGTTTCCTGGCTGGATATCAGAGATGAACATTGGCTTTTAATGACCTCTAAATATTTTTAACTGATCTGCATTTCGGCTTGATTTTAATATGGATTAATATATCAGTCATATATAATCAGTGATAGTTTTGTCTGTAAAATGTCCTCAAATGTCCGTTTTTGTTTGACCAACAGTCAAAGATCCAAAGATACTCTGTTATCATCATGTATAACAAAGAAAAACATTAAATCTTCACATTTTAGAAGGTTGAATTCTGAAATATTTGGCATTTTTGCTTTAAAAAATTAGTATAAAATGTTGATTAAATGATCAAAATAGTTGCTAATTAATCTTCTGTTGTCTAATCGACTTCAGGGCTACTAAATTGGTTAAAACAATTCAGATTCTCCTAAATCAAGGTGTGGAGTTGCATTAAATGCTGTTAAATGAATGTCTGCCTGGGTTAAATCAGTGTATTGGATCGATCAGTGAGACAACGACGACTGATTATGCCCTGAAATTGTTTTTTTTTCTTCAGTTTGTTCTTAAAGGTTGTCTTCACCTTTGTTCGTCGCTGCAGAGCAAAGAAAGCTCACTCTTTTCTTTCCTCTTCTATTTTTCTGTGCATTTTTTCTGTGTGTTTCATCCCACTCGGTCTCTCTCTGATTACCGGGTTGGGAGCATCCAGCCTGTATTTATGCCGCTCTCTGCCCTCGTCTGTCTCCTGATGGATGCTGGTCGAGCAGTTGCTTCAGCGCTGGGCAACGAGCCCTCGCTAACGGGGTTGACATGTCAGCAGCCCCCACCACCACCACCACTTCATCCTCTCCAGAGCTTTCACTCGCAGCTCGCTCTCTGGGTTATTAGTGTGCAGATCACTGGGGGGGGGCGCTGTATTGGCATCCTGGCTAATTAGCATCGTATCTAGCTGTGTGGTTTTTGAAAAAAGACGGCAGGAAACAAAGGGTGCAGTCACACCTACACTTTATTTTGTTTGTTCACTTACAAACAATCAAGAGCTCGTAAAACAAAAGCCACAACATGGACTCAGTAGGTTGTTTAGTGGAGGGACGTGTGGCAACTTTCATCTCTTGAGTCTGTTTAATTTAGTTTGATGGAGTTCCTGACTGTTCATGTGTAAGTTTAATCTTTGTTTAATTAGTTATTTTCTTGAATAATCAAAGAGCTGTTTAGTCGATATCACGATGTAGCACATTTTCTGTAAATTCAAGGAATTAATAGTTTACGTACAATGACCACATGTATTTCTTTTTTACATTTTAAATCATAAACTCAAAAATGACTGGTAGTCATTCATTGTTATTATTTTCCTCCTTTTATTTAGAATTTCTGGGCAAAAAAACTGAAAATATTAATGCATAAAATACAAAACACTTCCAACACACCCAACTTGAAATATTGCTAAATAAAATACCCAGTGTAAGATTTGTAAATATAAGACCTTAGCTAGCTATTGTCCGTATTTTTTGGGGAGCACAGAAAAGGACTTACGGCCGAGACGTGAAGATGTGGACTGCTAGCATGAAACACCCTAAAAACCCATAGCTAGCTTTAACTAACTTAGCTAACGTTGGCACCCGCTGGCATCAAACTCTTTAATTCGTTTAAAATTTAAATTTATCAACTTTCTCGTCACAGTCAAAGCAGTAGAATGACACTGAGTAGTTTTAGTTTTTGTCTATCATCCTGTCCCTACAATGTGTTTTACACACTACGACATAATTGATATAGAATAATATGAAATTATCACACAGCCTGACCAGAAGCTGTATAAATACATCCTCTCTATCTGTTTTTAAATGTCCTGTGGTTCTGTAGAGCCACTTGAAAGCTGAGAGTGCTCAGCTGTTGTTGACATTTTGTTAGATGAGTGGGTGGTTGTGTTTTGCACTGCATTATTTCAAGGTAAAACTGTGTCCTGTCCACGTGCAGCTCGTGGTGGTGGAGTGGCCACAGCAACAAGTTCCATTAAGGACAGTGTGCAGAAGTCAGAAAGGGAAAAAAAACAACTTGTGTTTGACGTATGTATTATTTTATAGACATCTCATCATTCTCTCTGAGCCTCAGCTCTCTGCACTCAAGCCTCAGGACTCGCCAGAGACCACCAGCACCCGTCCATCCATATCATCAGTGACTTTTGACCTCCTCTGTTGTGCTGCAAGAAAAGCCGAAAGGGGGAGAGGAAGGGGTGAGGTGGAGGGGGAGGTGGCGCTGCCCATGAGCTGTTCCCTGCTGCCATCTGGGTCACAGCAGAGCTGATGTTTGCTGGAGTCTGAAACCTTTATTTTGAAAGAGTTTCTCCAGAGCTTCCGTTAGCTTCAGTTAGCCTTCAGATCTCTCGTTAAAGACAGATTTAGCACTGGAACAATTTGTTGATTAATTGATTTGTAAGTCAACAGATAATCATAAGAAAATTGATTATACGTAAACTTGTTCAGCCCCTTTTCAAGCAAAAAATGTCAGATTTCTCTGGTTTTAGCTTCTCGAATGTGAACGTTTGCTGCTTTTCTTTGTTGTAGTAAACCGAGTCAGCTTGTGTTGAAGCTTTGACGGCGTTTGGTCGATCGTCCTCTGGTCGGCAGCAGCTGCAACCAGGTGTTTTTCTTCCTCCTCCAGGTGGAAACATATAAAATGGTTTCTCATGCTTGTCCAACATATTTTAGTTTAGTTTGACACGACTTCTAGTCCCGGTCCTTTTTCCCTTCAACTTCACAGACGCCAAATGGTTCCATATGCTGGCCAGTCTTGTGTCTCTGTTTTGGACGCCATAGACTGTCCACCTCATTTAGACGTTTGTGAATCGATTCAGAATCGACCACGTCCGAGCATCCAAGAATATTTTTTCCCCCCTGCCCTAGCTGCACCCCTACAAACTCGTCGGTGTCCTCTACGACAGAACTCTGAGTTATTTAGACTGAGGTTAGTGAGATTTATCTAGATAACAGAACGACGTGCAGAGAATAAGAACGATATTTGACGAGGAACAAAAGAAAGAAAAACTATTCAGTTTTTTATTTGCACAGTAGAATTCATGATGAAGAAACTTCCAGTTCATGTTCTACATAATGATATTTAAATATCACCTTGACTAGTTTCTCCAATATTAAATTAAAAGTTGATTAAAAATTAAATTGCTTTGGGATGGAGGGGCTTTCGTTTTTTCGCAGAGTTTGATAGAAAGTTTGAGAGCGGCTGATAAAAATGTTTCTCTTTCTCCTTTTTCCTTCAGGTGAGGTGAAGATGGTGGACCGGCTTGCGAACAGCGAGGCCAACTCCAAGCGGATCGCGGTGGTGGAGAGCTGCTTCGGCGCCGCGGGCCAGCCGCTGGCCATCCCCGGCCGCGTGCTGATCGGCGAGGGCGTCCTCACCAAGCTCTGCCGTAAGAAGCCCAAGGCGCGGCAGTTCTTCCTCTTCAACGACATCCTGGTCTACGGCAACATCGTCATCCAGAAGAAGAAGTACAACAAGCAGCACATCATCCCGCTGGAGAGCGTCACCATCGACACAGTGCCGGATGAGGGCGACCTGCGCAACGGCTGGCTCATCAAGACGCCCACCAAGTCCTTCGCCGTCTACGCCGCCACCGCCACGGAGAAGTCCGAGTGGATGAACCACATAGGGAAATGCGTGGGTGACTTGCTACAGAAAAGCGGCAAGGCTCCCACCGGAGAGCATGCCGCCGTCTGGGTGCCCGACTCGGAGGCGACGGTGTGCATGCGCTGCCAGAAGGTGAAGTTCACGCCCGTCAGCCGCCGCCACCACTGCAGGAAGTGCGGCTTTGTGGTGTGCGGGCCGTGCTCGGAGAAGAAGTACCTCCTGCCGAGCCAGTCGTCCAAACCGGTTCGAGTGTGCGAGTACTGCTACGTGCAGCTGACGTCGGGGAGCCTCCCGCCGCGGTCAGACTCCATGAGCCGGCTGGGGTCAAAGTTCAACAGCAACAACCTGTCGGACGATGAGGACGAAGACGACAGCAGTGACTGAGGAACGAACCGTCCTCCCCTCCCCGACGGCCTGTCCCGTCCCCTGCGTCGTCGAGGAGGAAATACTCTGCTGATTCCTTTTTTTATTTTTTGTTCCTTTCTCCTCCCAGATCATCGACTCGTGACGTGGATTAACTCGCGTTGGAGTCTCATCTACAAACCAAATTCTTTAAGTGTTTTTTTTTCCTCTAATTCCAGCAGGGATAAATATTTTCCTGAACACGGTGATTAATCAGTGAGATGTGGAATTTACTGGGTGATCCAGCAGAACTGAGAGGGAAACAGTCTGACTGCTCGTCGCTTCCACTCCGCCCCGTCTCTCTTGACTCTTAATTAGGCTGCAATTAGTCACTACAGAACACAATGGTGCTAATGAGAACTCCCTCTGCTCCCCTTTATCCTCCTCTTAAGTTAATTTCATCCTTGAGGAGACTCATTTTCTTTTTCTCTCTCTCTTTATTTTCAATTTACTGTCCATGAACTTACACAAGGTGATTGCTTGTAATTTCTGCAGGGAAAAGCAAATGTCTGGGCTCTAACCTGTTGTCTCCTCTATCCTTTCAGGTATTAAACCAAACAGGGCTTTCTTTTTGTAACAGAAATTTGGTATTTTTCTGCCCTATTCTGTAAAATCGTCTCCAGCAAAATGAAAGATCCCTTTTATAGGTAACAAAACGTAGATGTTACGCTAAACTCTAGAGCTTTCCTAGTTCACATAATGTAGTTGCTTCTGACAAATCAGCTAAAGCTCGTCTCTCAGCCCCACAAATACTAACTCTACCTTTTGCCTGTACGGTCACGTAGTGCCTTATAGAAAAAATGAAGAGAACGGTTGCTTCTTAATGAATTCAGGCTGCAGAAACAGGGATTTCGTGATAGGTTGACTCTGAAACGTGTTAGGCAGGATGGAGGTGTTGTGTGGTTTTGTGAAGAGTGGAGATGTTACCGACCGGCCGCCGGACAGAAAGAGTTCTAGATGGACTTGGACTAACCAGCCGTCAGTCACTGGTACTTGAATATGAATGTGTTTGATGAGGCGTCTGGTAAAAAGGTGTTAACAACCCGTAATCTTTAGCTTCCAAGAACCAGGACCCGGTTCTAGTTCCTGTCTCGTGTCGTCGTTGACGGACAGACATCGATCAGAGACGTGGGGCGGATCTAGATGTTTACCAGCTTCAGACCAGCTCTCCAGAGTTCACTGAGTCCTTCAGGACCAGGTCTGACACCGTCGCCTGAATCTAAACAGAGACAGAGCAGAACACTGTCGTCATTTCTAAGCTTCAGTTAAATCTAGTCATGTAGAGTTTGCTACCTAAATAAATATCTCTTTATGGGTCGCAGAGAAGATGACGAACACGCTTTCCAAAGGTCAGCGTTGTGTCCAGACAGTTCGATCCAGCTCCAGCTCTGGTCGGCGCTGTTAGAAATAGAGATGGGTGACTTTACCTACCTGCAGACTTCCATCTTCAGTGGAAAAAATGTCTCTACTGGAAATGAAACTTCTGCCGAAGAGGTGGACGGAGGAGGAACGTTTCCTCGCTCCCTTTGTGGATTTTGGTTTTGTTCAGAGAGAAGAAGGTGTGTTTTTAAAAACCGATCAGGAACATGATATAACTTTTAACTAGAGAGTAGAGAGCAGCAGATGGGATGTCTGTGTGGAAGATGAGATGAAATGCAATAATCAGTCGCCGGCCTGCTTTGTGTTTGCTTTTATGATCGTCGTCCTCGCTCTGAAGTTGTAGTCTTCCTGTCTTCTAACATGGCCGTCCCTCCTTCCCTCCTTCCTCGTGTCCTTCCTTCCTTCCTTCCTCTTCAGTACCATAACTTTCCTACAAAAAGCACAGTCTACTGATCATGTGACGATGTGTGTGTGTGTGAGAGAGAGAGAGATGTAGATCATGTGATCAGTCACTGAACCAGGAAGTGGAGAATCTTGAGGAATGATGATGAACTACCTGCTGCAGCCGGCGGAGAGTTCAGATTCATTTTCTCTTCCAGATGTTTGGTCATCAGTTTCAGCCCGAGTTTCTCTTCCCAGTGACTCCTCTGAAGAGTTTCGCTCCTTTTAAACAGGCAGCAGTGACTCATCTCACAAAAAATACAAAAAACACCTCCGTAAGTTTTGTAATGTGGTTAAATACAGCAGCCAAAAATCGTCTTCACAGGTCGACTCTGTTCCTACTCAGACTTGGACACACCTGGGATTATCCAGGTTTTATTAAGGTCAGGAAGACGTTTATAGAGTAGAGGAATGAGTCCTGAAACCAGGAAGTAAGTTAGCATGTTAGCACCTCCTGTTCCCTCGTCCCAAAGTCAGTGTGTTTCTGGTTAAATGTCTGAAATAAGGTCTGTGGTTTTAACACATTTTCAGGTTTTATTCTCCGACATAAAATCAGTCAGTAAATCCTCCACTCCTGATGTTTGAAGCTTTTACGTGTCTTAAAAAAGGCGGTTGCTAACGAGTGTCTAAATGAGACTACAGAGGTTGTCGGGGACGTTAACATGAAAACCCATCTACTCACCAGTCCACCTAACATTAGCTTTTTACTTCTGGAGATTGGATTTAGGCTTTAAATCCAAAATCCAATGAAAAAATCCCACTGGCTTTTTGTGGAGGGAACCAGGCTGATGCTAACTTCAGGGCTGGACTAGACAAACACATCACTCCTGCAGGACTTTGTCACTCTCTATTAATTTACAGGATTTTCCTCAGATGAAATAAAGTAATCGAAGTGGTGGAGGAGGAGTAGATGCCAGTTTTTGGAGTGAAACTCTTCAGACGAGAGTTTTAGACGCAATAAAAAAATCTTTACCTGAGATGAAGCAGGGAAACGTGGCCACAGCTGCATCTTTTAAAAAAAACAGCTCTGCCTTTTACAAGTTGCAGGTATAGCTATTTCTGGGGATGAGTGTTTTCTTTAAGAGTCATCTCTTCACACAGTTGATAGCGTTTTCGACGAAGTTGTAGCGGGAAGCGAACGCCTCGTCCAGACTGCAACTCTGAGAGCAGCAGAACAGGGAGAAGAAAGGGATCATTTTTCTTTTTTTTTGCTGTTAATGTTTATGTTACTGCAATAAAAACAACCTAAGTGATTGGAGGAAATTTAAACACAGTAATAATCACTAACCAGCTGTTCTTTATACTCGCTGCGGCCGAGGTGCTGACGGGAGGAGACGGCTTCACCGTCAAACCCAGAAGCACAAAGTCGGGCCTCAGGTTTTGCTGTGGATTGCACTTAACAAAGTCGGCACATGGACTCTGATCCAGGTTCTTACTTCATACTGTCAGATCCACAGTGACTCTGTTGGATGTTTTAAAAATGAGTCTTCATGTTGTTTTAATCCTGATTATTTTTTTTTGTACATTTGTACAGATTTGTCGTGGGATCTTATGTTGTTTTTTTTTTGTTGTTGTTGTACAGTTAATGATCAGTTCTGAAATGACGCTGTTTCAGGTCTCGTCGTGCTCGACCCTCCTCCTCCTCTTCCTCCTCTGAACAGCATCTCCAACAGAAACCAGGTAGTGTCCTGAGCTCAGCAGACTCCTCAGGGAGGTCAGAGGTCAGCAGCAGCAGCTGGAAGGGATTCAGTGTCCAGGTCAGAGATGTTTCAGCAGGGCTGGAGGTTTAAACTCAGGTTTCTTCTCTGTGTACACGAGTTACCGGGCTTCTTACACGGATTCAGCTGCTAAACAGCTGGATAAAGTTTTTCAGATTCAGACACATTTGTGATGAGGGAAGAAGCTTAAAGGCTCAGCCTGCTCTGATACAGACTAACTGAAATAAACCAAAAACAAACAAACTAGTAGAATCAGAAAGTCCGGAGGAGCAGCAGAGGAGAAATCTGATCCCAGACCTGCTGCATGTTCACAGTTACCCCTCCTGATGTTTGGCAGGTAGACGAACAGAACAGAAATATATGTAACAGCTTTGATTTCCCTCCGTATCTGGAGGATTTATTGAGTAGAAAAAATGTTTCCCTTCGACCACAGAGTCGAACTTTTTCTCCTCTGCTGCGTTCAGGCGATCCTTATCAACTCTGAGAGTGAGCCCTTCAGTGTGTGACATTCCCCTGGTGTTTGTTCATGAACAACCACTGCAGGTTGTAAATAATAGAAACCAAACATAAGGAAAGTGGGAGGATGAGGTGTTTACAGTCGTGCAGGTTATATAATACTATAATACACTAAGTTTACTGCCCTTAAAAGCCACCACTGCAGCTTCTGTGTCACATAAATGCAGTTTCCTGGTGATAAATGTGGAGTTGATGAGGATCATCCTGAGCTAAATCTGCAGCTAACTGAATTATTTTCAGTATCAGTTAATCAGAGGAGAAGGTGATGCCTTCAGGTGTCTTGTTTTGTCCAAAACCCAAACCAAAGATATTCAGAGCAGCTCGAAAAATGTCTTTTAACGGGGTGGAAACAACATCTCAGATCAGTTTTGTGGTTTAAATTGACTGATCGTTCCAGCTCGACCCTGAACGCATCACGAATCTGGACACTTGTGGCTGTTTCTGTCGCTCAGATCCTGAGACGTAGAACAAGAGGAGGACCAGGTGAGGAGGGAACCTGGGACAGCTGAAAGAGAGGTCGTTGTGTTTTGTGAGTTTTGGTTTTTGTCGTGCGACGCGAGCTGCTCACACCTGTCTCATGGATTTTTTATGTTCTCTCTCGTTAAGGCTCGACGGGGCAATTTTTTTTTTTTTTTTTTTGGTGTTCTTCTTTTCCTAGTTTGTTTAATTTTTGTCGACATTTTAATTCATTTTAAAAGCTTCTACAAAAAAAGGGCTTCAATCAGAATGTAACCAGCATATCATTGTTCAATACTAATTCCTTCAGAAATCTTTAAGTATATATTATATATAAATAATGTATTGCTTAAAGTTCGGACTGTTGTCTTGTGTTGTCTTCATTCGGCTCCTCTGGATTCTCTCATCAGAGTAAAAACAACTTGAGAAAAAAGTTTTTTAACAGGTTTTTATCTTCAGTAAGTTTCTCGATCTTAATGCAGTCGTGGAAAGTAACTTTATTGTCCTTTATTTGTGTATTTATTTGTACTCTTAACACTCTAATAATGTCATATAACTATACTAATTTATCCTTTACAGGAGGCAAGTGCTTTTATTTTTAATGCTTTAGAGGATAACTAAGGATTTTTGAACTTGAAACTTATGCACCAGACTCCATTGACAAAAACAGGGATTTTACCGAGCAGAAACACAGGAGCCGCTGGAATACCACTGCTTTGATTGTTTAGTTTGTTTGTGTTGTTGTGTGGCTTTCAGTGGTGGAAGAAGTAATCAGATACTTTTATATAAAAGTAAAAGTATCACACAGTAACACAAACAAACTCACAGATGGAGCAGTGGTTTTCCAGCAGCTCCTGTGTTCTGCTCGGTAAAATCCCTGTTTTTGTCAATGGAGTCTGGTATTGATAAATAGTGATATTTCTGGTCAAACAAAAAGGATCTTTCTCTGTGATTAAAAAGGTCTCTCTGTAGGAATTTTAATAATGGGCATATAAACCAGCTTCACACTGCGATTCACACAAATCAGATCATCAGTATTCACTGTTCAAAGAAAAAAATAAATAAATTTTTCATCTAGAACATGAATCCCTCTGGTACCATGGGCGAAGTGAGCGTATCCCATGATAATGAATAAATGATCACATGTTAAGACGTGTCAAACAAAGACCAGATTGCTTGATCAGAACTAAACGAAGGTGTTAAATATTCATCAGATATTAATTATGTACAGCTGATGCTTTCACCACTGGACACTTCCATCCATCTTAATGAAGAGGCCACTGGACGGGAGGAGAATACTAAGAGGCTGAAGCATCTGAAGGGTTTTACCCTTTCAATTTAATGAAGATAAATTACATGATGATGCCTTCAAGTGCGGTCATATTTCCAGGAAATGTCTATTCATGTTGTTTCTCTGTAATTTCACTCCACTACATTTATCTAACAGCTGTAGGTTATAATTACTGAGCAGATTAAGAGTGACACTGATGAGTACTTTTACTACTTTAACAACATTTTTGTGGTAATACTTATGTACATTTTCTTAAGTAAGATTTTTAACCTGTTTCCCTTTTGGAGTTTTTCCTTTAATCTTTGAATTTTGCTGCGATATTGGATCATTTGAGAAGTTTAGATGTTTGGTGGAGCTGCTGACGAAATGTAGAGGAGTAAAAAAGTACAGGATTTCCCTCTGAGATATAGTGGAGTAGAACAATGGGAATACTTGAGTAAAGCACCTCATGAATGTCCTTAACCTTTCACACATACTGGAGTGTTGTTACATACACTGCCACCCACTGGCCAGTCGATGTAAGTTCAACACTAATTTGTAAAAACCAAGATGGCCGACGGATGGTCAGAAATGCTGAGCAGCCTGAGAATATATTTAAAAAAACTGGTAACATCTAAGGAGTAATACTCTTGTTAAAATTACCAAGTATTTATTTTATATTAGGAGGAAAGTACAATTAATCATCCGTCCACTACACTGGACATCAGCTACATTTCATACTATTACTGTGACTTTGTTGTTCTTGGAAATACTTTATCTGCAGTGTCTGTTTTGGCTGTGAATCAAACTGCTTTAGTTTTTAGAATGTAACTTACAGCTTTTGTGAGAAAAACAAAATTATATCCAGATTAGTTCCAATATGAAAGAAGAAAGATTTTGTAGAGGTCAAGTGCAGCAGATGCTAGAAAGGATAGTGGAGCAAATACCAGCTGAGTCAAATAAGGATGATGATAACATATAACTTTTATTGATTGGTTTGTTAAAGACATAGCTCTTCAATTGAAAGCTCAAACGCTTGCTGTTTACCCGAGTGGACATCCTGACAGAGGATTTCATAATTCATGCATGAAAGGGTTAAGTGCAGTGCTTGAGTAAATGTACTTAGTTACTTTCTGCAGTTTATTCCTGCAGGTTCAGCTCGGTCTCTGAGCAGATCACCAGAGTTAACAGGTCGGTTTTTCCCTCTTGAGATAAAGAACATTCTCCAATTGTTACTTTTACTTTTACTCCAGGTACAGAAACAACTTTTCGTCCACAGGTGAGACCCAGGAACAGACCGGGAGGAGCTGTTGGTTCTTGGTTGTCCAGGCTGAACGAACCGGAGAGAGAAGAAACACTTGACCTTCAATCGACACACCTGTCCAACCAGGTAACTTCACTGAACCCACACTGTTCATTTGTAGGTTAAAAACACAAACACATTACAGATGTAGAAAAAACACATGGGATACGGTAAGACAGCTGCAGGGGTTTAGTGTTGGTCTTGTTGTTGATCAGCGCCTGTCCGATCAATAGTTTACTGATCAATAACCTGCGTGTGTCCCTGTAGTTTCAGCGTCTGTGTTTTTAGCTGCCACTCAGTGATTCAGGTTTGATACTCATGGATGTGGATGGAAAATCTGGTATTTTATCAGGATTTATCATAAAAAACTGATCATTATATTGATCCAGGCAGGTTATGAAAAGTAACTAAGTACATTTACTCAAGTGCTGTACTTGAGTATTTTTGTTTTCTGCTGTTTTATACTTCTCCACATCTTAGAGGGAAATATTTGACTTTTTCACTGTTGGACAGTTTAATCTGCAGCAAATTATCATATTTTATAAGCTTATCGTGTTTTTTAAGGTAACTGAAGGAGTAAAAAAACACAAATACTCAAGTACAAGAACTCAGGTTTGTACTCAGAAAGGTTGTGTTGTTGTGGTTGAAGGTTCTGCAGAGTAAAAAGCAATCAGACGAGGATGTTAAATTGAAAGAAGGTCTCAGTATCGGTCTGAAGATCAGACATTAGGCGTCTGGTTCGTCTGTGTTTCACCTTCACTCTCATCACATCTACGATACAGAAACAACCTCCTCCTGCTCCGTCGCCTCCCAGACGGTCGCTCCTGATGATACCTGATGAAATCAAAAATAACTTCCATCTGTCTGCAAATGACAAAAAAACAACAAAAAACATGCTGGAGTCGATTGTGTTTCTCTTCTTTAAAGGTCAAACTCTCTGCAGAGTCACTGTGAGCGACAGGTAGTCAAAGCGAGCAGTGGCCATTAGTAAGATGATAATGGAGGATAATAGCAGTAATCATAGTGGATATGTTAAAGGGAAACTAATCCTACATTAAACCAACCATGAAACTCTGGGTCAGACTGCAGCTACAGACTCATTACGTCCTCAAGCTATTAAGTTTTCTGTATCATTTTTAACCAATGTACAGCTGATTGCATGTACTTTACATCGCTGGACATGTGGACAGAAATCTCTGCAGCATTTAAATGAATTCAGATGCAATGTAATGCATGGCTGATTAGTTGTTTGTGATAATTATACGTCAGAAAATTGTCCCTTCTATTCTCCAAAACCCAATTTGACACCGTTCATGCACCTTGTTTTGTCTGATAAACAGTTCACAACCCAATCAAAATGGATCTATTACCACAAAAGGCCACAGACACCAGAAAATAATCACATTTGAGAAGCTGAAACCAGAGATTTTTCTTTTATTTTCCTTTAGAAAAAGACTCAAAACAATTAATCAATTAGCAAATTAGTTGTAGATTATTTTTCTGTCCATCGACTAATTGTTGTAGAGTAAATATTTTCCCATCTAGTGTCAAACTATTTCCTTACGTGTCTTATATGTTATTATACAACTTAATATTACAGATCGCATTAGCTTAAATCGCGATTTCCTTAAAATTCGACAAATCATTCATCCTCGTTCCGTGCAGTTGGTGAGTTCAGGTTTCAGATTTTTCTGTACGATCATAACAGATTATCATTCATGGCTGCAGAGGGCGCTGTTGCTCAGTAAAATTACATTTTATTACTTTAATTGACCCATAAATTATATTTTTATGACAGTGTAAAAATAATTTGGCAGTGAAAAGTGTTAGAAACAGTCTAATGAACGTATGTCTTGCCACAGTGTTCATGAAAGACAACATGTAGTATAATTCTTTTAATAGCTTTAATAAACTCTCCTTTAATTGTTTAATTTGCTTTAGAATTCCTAACAAGATTGTAAAATGTTGCTGCAGTACTTTCTGTTCCATCAACAGCAGGGTGATTGTTGTGTAGTCCGGGGGAGAATTTGATGTGTGACATGATTACAGTGTTTAAAAGCCTCTGAGAAATTATTACATCTGAAATGTTTCTTGTCGTTCCTCCGTCTCCAGTACAAGGTCTTTACTTTAATCAGCTTCGGAGGCGTCAGCAGGTTGTTTTATTGAACACAGTTGATTAAATTAAATACCACAGAGCTGCAGCTGCAGAAATAAAGAGTAATCATTGCGCAGTACGAGGTATTTTAGGCTATAAAGAGGACAAATATCTTGGCTCTGTCAGGGTGAAGCTACTACAGATGTTGCTCTGCATCTGAATCTAATATAATTAAGATGACTGATCTGAGGCGTTACTGCAGACGTTGAGGGCTCCTGTCAGTTTTCTCACATATGCATAAGGTCTTGTGGCTGACATAAAGCCACTGTGTTCCTCCGACTGGCATCACCATCCCTGCAACACGAGGTGTTCTCAGTCCAGACTGTTCTGGATTGTGGTTCCCTGATGGTGAAACCAGCTCCCAAACACTTATCTTCAAGAATCTGTTAAAGGCTTTCGAGGACCTCTTCTCCTAACACCATGAACTCCTTTAATTCATCTCCTCGTCTTTGTCTTATTGATCAGATTTAGTTCAAGGTCTCCTGCTACTCTAAAGCTTTTGTGTCGTCCCTTGAAGTTGAAGCTGAGAAACAAAACAAGAACAAAACTAAAAGTCTGAGGGTTTAATCTGCGTCTTCATTTCTAAGAGAAGCAGGAGAAAGTAAAACTAAACTGGACCAGACCCACATTCAGAGGAAGAGAGTGGACACCCACTCCTGCAGAGTAAGTTTCGAGATCATCCCGGTCGGTTGGACGCGGAGGCTGGCGGGCGAACAATGAGTTGTTACTGTGCTGAGGGCAAACTGTGAACTCTGGGAAAACGCACAGAACGATTTGCGCAGCCACACTTTTCATATTTAAAGTGTGATGACGCGAGGCTGAAATTACTGTTTTTGTGTGAAAGCTGTCATTACCCACACAGCTTAGTTCTCCACTTCACACTCTGCAGAGAGGAGTTTAATCAGGAGCTCATTCAGCAACAGGCCGAACACACACTTTTGTTTGTTGTGTTCTTGCTGCATTAGTCGCTTTCTGTGTGTCCTTGGTGGGCCGAGTGGTCATGGCACACTATCTTTAAAACGCTCCATTTTCCCAGCAAGTCCACTTTTCTCAGTTTGACCCCAACTGAGTAAAGGAGCAGCTTTTTTCCTGTAAACTTTGTGACTCAGAAACGCTTAAAACAAAATGTTTTCTTATTAGAGTTTGTTTATTTGGATCCCCGTAGCTGTTGCTTTGGCAACGAGACTTCATGAGATCGATATTTAAAAAAAAAAAAAATCACAGTATAATCCAATGTCTGGACACTTGTTTTTCACATTTACACACAGAAATGCTCATTATAACTTCCCCCCCAGACCAAGGTCAAGTCTTGAAACGTCTTGTTTCTGGGCCCAACAGCACAAAATCCAAAGATGCTTGGATTTACATGTGTGACAAAGAAAATTTCTCAAATTCCTCTCATCTGAGAAGCACAAGAACAAACAAGAACAAAAGGAAGGAAGTGGCTGATAAATGCAGTTTGTTTTCTCTTCAGTCTGTAGGAATGACTTGCTGTTGGGTTTATATTCACATTTTAAGAATTTATATTTCCCTGTGGAAAAGATGTCTGTATCAAAAACTTTGGATGACAGGATGATCCGTCAGATTCATAATCTTGTTACCGTCTTCTCTGGTCACACAGCTCCTGGACCATCTGTCCGTAAAGGGAGGCCCACCAGACGGACGTGGCAGCAGTCAAGACCATGGTCTGTACCAAGAGTTGGTCGGTGTACTGAGGCAGGTAAGACCTGGTTTATCTTATGTTGTATAGAGCGAAGACTGTGAGACAGATGGTCATCGAACATGACCTTTGTAGAGCTGATCTGACCCGTTCTTCAGGTCACGGTAGATTTGTTTTGAAGTTGTCTATATTCTGAAAGAGCAGCTGTAAAAGCTCTATGAGCATGTTTTTCAACTTCTCAACTAGAACGCCGTCACTCCCTGTTCCAACTTCCGACCTTCCATGTAAATGGAACGCTACTTTAGAGTAAACAAACATGGCGGACGACGACATCTCTTGTCTTCTGTCTTCAGTCAGCTCTGATTGGCTATTGTTCCATTCCACATGACAATCCACGGAGTGCATTCGTGCTGTAAAAAAGTGTTACAGTCCATTAAACGTAAACTATCAGTTGTCAGTCTCCTCAGGGAGCCGCGAGTCGCCTCTTGAACGTAGGCGTCAAGATTTCCATTTATTAACAAACCTTTTTTTAAGGCATCGCAGAGCAGAGAATAGTCCTGACTCATTCAGATCAGCTCAGCGAGGATCAGTTTTTAATGGCTCCGGTGTCATTAGGCCAAGAGAGAGAGCTCAGCGCTCACTCTTCTGTCAGTCAATATAATTACTGTCTCTTGTGTCCTTTCAAAAACTCCCTCACTTTATGCCTCTGCAATTTGACTCCCAAAATACACTCTCACACAGTCAGAGTCAAGAGTTTCAGAAGTTTTCATCATGCTCTGTTTGGTTTTCATCCTCTTTTTCCACATTTTGGACAAACTCAGACTGAAATTACATTTAATTTTTGTCAAGAAATCAATCCAGTGTATCTCCTACATGTTTGTTTGTGTAATAATTAGAACAAAAATATAATTCAGCAGGGAATTATGTCTAATCCACACCTGGTAGATACAGTAGGTGTGTAGGAGAAGGAAGTCAGAAAAAACAGAAGCAGGTTGTGAACTCCCACAGTAGATTTAGTGCTGACAGTGTGTAGGAGGTCACTGTTTCCTTGTCAAAATGGTCATTACCAAAAGGAAGATGTATATTTATATATTTATATTTTTCCCTGCAGAGCAGCACTTGTTATTTTGTTGTTTTGTGGTTGCAGTTTTTGTTTGGGTTCATCACTGACACTCGAGTTCTAACATCTGAAGTCAGTAGAGCCTGGTCGAGTTTGTGTGTCAGATCTTGGAAAGGCTTAAAAAGTATTGAATTTACTTCTCTGGGGATGTAATGATTCTCCAACTTCATGGTTCAGTTATGGCCTTGCTTTTTTTTCTTTTTTAATGTTCCCACACACAATATCAGAGTTATTATTCATTGTGAGCTAATTAAACTAGCCAAACTTTTACTGCAGGAGCCTAGGTATTACAAAGTCTTGAATTTCATCCCTTATCCAGTTCGAGGGTATTGTCTTCTAAAACAGTCATTTTTGCTAGCTTGTGTTTGTATAGGTGTACCTAATAAAGTGGGCAGTGAGTGTACATCTCCTTAAAAGGTTTATTTTACATATTCTGAGCATTCAAAGCAACATGTGGAGCTGGTGTTATGAATCTAAGTCCAGTATTCCCTTGCTTTTTGCTCCATTTTTGGTCTCCACCACCTTAGTAATTTTGAGTCATTTTTCAAGCAAAAATGTCAAACATTCTCTGGTATTAGTTTATCTTTTGTAAGGATTTTATTGTTTTCTGAATAAAGTGGTGTTAGAATGAGTCCTAAAACCAGGAAGTAAGTTAGCATGTTAGCACTTCCTGTTCCCTCGTCCCAAAGTCAGTGTGTTTCTACTCACGCTCTTTCAAACTCTCACTAACTTTCTAAGAAGAAAGGCTTTTGTAGAAGAGCTCAGAACTAAATGAAATGACCAGTTGGAAGCTTAGTGGTGGAGACGTTGACGTCATGTGACCGTGGTGTAGTTGGTTTATAGCCTAACATTTGTTATTTTCTGGAATAATCCAAAACCCAATGAAAAAAACCCATTGGCTTTTTGTGGAGGGAAAATAATCATTAGTCTTTTGACCAGGTGATATCTGAATACTAGATAAGAAAGTCTTCCTTGAAACTTTAGTTTGAACCAGTACCAGAGTTTCATAAATTTGGGGCGCCGGTGAAATTGGTGGGTTTTTTTATACACAAGCGTCAGTAAGAAAAATATTTTTCCCCAGTATTTTTATTTTTTGAATAAGCGTGTTGTGTCTGATAACATAATGAACAGGAGCCTTCAGTGAGCTGCTGCCACACAAACAGCCACTCAGGTTTAATTAAATGGTTGAACAGGTTTGATAAGAGCGTCTCTTCCGCTCAGCCCGACAGCTGATCCATTCCTACGCTCACGTACCTTTTTCATGTCGGCTCTTTTTGTTCCTCTCTCTTTCTGCAGCTCTGTTGTTCTTTCAGTCTGCAGCTCTCTGCCCACAGCTCCTCTACGTCTGGAATAATTTAACAGCTTTTTCTTTATGAGTAACCTATGACTGACATAACATCCCAACTGGGTGCTTGTGTTCTTTGTCTGCTGGCGTGATTGTGGTTTGACCAAAGGACAGATGAGAAAACAGATTAGTTTTAGATAGAGCAGATTGATAGTAGATATGAAGATTTACAGCAGGAAATGTAAGCACAGCTTCTCACCTGCTTCCTCCTTCAGTTTGCTCACTTCTTTACAATGACTCTGTAATTATGTGACATGAAAGTCTCAGCAATTATATATGTTTAAATGTTCAGAGGGAATGCGGGGTTAATGGTGGTTTATTTTTAGCCACGTTAGCAGCAGGACTCAGGGGGTAGCAGTGTCATTTGGTCGGTCCAACACTTTGATCCAGACTGAAATATCAAGAACAAAAGCTGGATTGGCACAGAATTTGGTTCAGACATTAGTGTTCTCCTGTAAAAACTTTGCTGACCCGTTGACTTTCAGTCTAGCGCCACCATTTTGTGGTGAAATATGTCAGTAACTGTTGGATGGATTACCATGACAATTGGTAGACACATTCATGGCCCTTAGGGGGGTGAATCGCAATGACTTTTGTGATCTCTTAACTTGTCCTCTAGTGCTATCATTAGGTCAAAATGTTTTTCCAATAATTTTAATTTTGGCTAAATACCTTCAAAAAATAATGGCATTTCCATGAGCCTCAGCTGCTGATTATGACGTTAGCATTTAGAGCTGAAATGAGGAGTTGATTCAAGAGCTGCAGTTATTTTTATTATCTATTACTCTACCAATTACTGTCTTGATTAATCAGTGAATCCAATGATTGAAAACCAAGGTGGAGTCTGGCACATAACCCCACTAAAACCAAAAACTTGACAACCAAAAATTAACCAATATTCATTTTTAAAAAAGCCATTGATTGTTTCTCCATGCCTCTCTCCAGTTACCTTTCTTTGCTTTGCTTTGCTAGCTGTCCCAAACCTTAAAAAGATTCAATTTATTGGCATATATGACACG